>NW_006288601.1:552457-552986 GCF_000327345.1 Myotis davidii
GAGAGAGGAAAGAAGGGAATGAGGGAGGGAGGGAGGGAGGGAGAAGAATATATGAGAATGTACTAAAGCATACAGAGTAAATTGGTGTGTCTGGGAATTCTTTGTACTACTTTTACATTTGGGGTTCAAGGGCTGAACCCTGAGCTGTCCTCTGGTCTCTCACTGCCCCATAGCCTCTGCAAAGATGCCTCTTTCTCTCCTGGTCACTCTGTAGTGCCTCCTGCTAAAGTCCCTAGCTGGTATAGCCTCCTGGCACTGTTGGAGACCAATGGAGTTGTCCTATCTTTGCAGACTTGGCCTCATCTTAGTCCTTGCTTCTTGTTTCCAGATAATACAAAAGAAGCTTTGGGAAAACATAAACCCCTGTTCTCTCTAAACAAAGACTGATTCTCAACTACTGAGTTTCCAACTACAACTTAACCTTTAAAGAACTTAATTTGATGCTCAAAGCTGAGCATTGACTGGTGGGAATGTAACTTGGTACAGCCACTATGGAAAACAATATTCAGATTCCTTAGAAAATTGAGAA
>NW_006288601.1:553236-554825 GCF_000327345.1 Myotis davidii
CAGTAGGGCCGTGACTTACAAGTGTCCCGACTAACGAGTTTTTTGAGATACCAGCTGTCTCTCCGCCGATTTTTTGCATTGAGTTGACAGAGTAATTTGAGTTAACGAGCTCCTTAACGAGCTCAGTCTCGGATTAAACTCATAAGTCAAGGCCCCACTGTAATTAATAACAATACTCGAACAAATCCTGTGTTTTGCATACTCACAACTGTAAACCCATATTATATCTCCATGACTTATTTATTTTATAACTGGAAGTTTGTACCTTTTAACCCCGTCATCCATTTCACTCACCCTCACCCTCTGGCGACCACCAATCAGTTCTCGATATCTAAGAGCTCATGTTTGGTTTTTCATTTTTAGAGTCCATATATAAATGATATCATGTGGTATTTGTCTTTCTCTGTCTGACATATCACTTAGCATAATGCCCTCAGGATTCATCCATACTGTCACAAATAGCAAGATTGTCTTTTTATGGCTGAATAATATTCCACTGTGTATATACTGGATGGCCCCCCAAATGTATACACGCACTTTGAATAATTATAAAGAAAATGATTATTAAAATACATTTTGTTTTCAAAATTGAACTATCAGGCCCGGCTGGTGTGGCTCAGGGGTTGAGTGTTGACATATGAACCAGAAGATCATAGTTTGATTTCTGGTGAGGGCACATGCTGGGTTGTGGGCTTGATCTTCAGTAGGGGGCATGCAGGAGGCAGCTGACAGATGATTCTCATTCATCATTGATGTTTCTATCTCTCTCTCCCTCCCGCTTCCTCTCAGCAATCACTGACAATACTTTTAAAAATTGAGCTATCAAGTGAAATAAACCAGTCGGAGAAAGATAAATATCACATGATCTCACTCATATAATGATCAACATAATTTGATAAACAAGAAGAGATGCAGAGACAAATGGCAGGGAATGGGGTTAGAAAGCAACCAAAGGACTTGTATGCATGCATATTAGCATAACCAATGGACACAGACACTGGGGCGGTGGGGGCTTGCCCAGGGTGGGAATGGCTGGTGGGGAGGGGTCAAGCTATCACTCCTGCGACTGCCCAAGGAACAGTCGCCCTGAGAGCAGCAGCTGCCTGCAACTGCCCGCAACTGCCATTGTGGTCTAAGATGTTCGTGGATTGGAAGAATCAACATCATTAAAATGCCAATACTACCCAAAGCAATCTAGAGATCCAATGCAATCCTCGTTAAAATGCCAATGGCATATTTCAAAGACCTAGAACAAACTCTCCAAAAATTCATCTAGAATAAAAAATTTAAATAAAGACCCCAAAGAGCCACAGCAATCCTGAGAAAGAAAGTTGGAGGGATCACAATACCAAATATCAAGCTATATTAGAAAGCCACTGTTCTCAAAACTGCCTGGTACTGGCACAAGAACAGACATATAGACCAATGGAACAGAACAGAGAAAACAGAAATTGACCCAAGTGCTTATGCTCAATTAATATTTGACAAAGGAGGCAAGAGCATACAATGGAGTCAAGACAGTCTCTTCAATAAATGGTGTTGGGAAAATTGGACAGATATATGAAAAAAAATGAAACTTGACCACCAAC
>NW_006288601.1:555551-563158 GCF_000327345.1 Myotis davidii
GACTGGGGGGTTGGGTAAGGGTATGTGCTGGGGGCGGGGGGGCAGCCGGGGAGAGGTCAACTGGGGAAAAAGGAAGCTTACGCAATATTTTAAACAATAAAGAATTTAAATTAAAAAAATTAAGCTATCAGCTGTTAAAGTGTGTACACATTTTTGGGGACACCTGTATATCACATTTTCTTTATCCATTCACCCATAAATGGGCAGATAGGTTGTTTCCATATCTTGACTATTGTAAATAATAATTCATTGAACAGGGTAGTGAATATATATCTTTTTTTAGTTACTGTTTTGTTTTCTTTGGATAAATACCCAAAAATGGGATTGCTGGATCATATGGTAGTTCTAGTTTTAATTTTTGAGGAATCTCCATAATGTTTTTATCAACAGCGCCCAAGGGTTCCCTTTTCTTCACATCCTCGCCAACACTGGCTATTTCTTGGTTTTTGTTTTTGGTTGTTGTTTATTTATAATAGGTGTGAGGTGATATCTAACAATCTAAAAGGTGCTGTGATACCACATTGTGGGTTTGTTTTGTTTTTAAGTATATTTTTATTGATTTCAGAGCGGTAGGGAAAAGAAAAGAGAGACAGAAACATCAATGATGAGAGAGAATCATTGGTCGTCTGCCTCCTGCACACCCCTTACTGGGCACGTGCTCTTCACTAGAATCGAACCTGGGACCGCAGACCAACACTCTATCCACTGAGCCAAAGCAGCTAGGGCCACACCGTTGTTTTGATTTGCAGTATTCATTGGATTGTGAAAACTCACACTCCAAAATACCACACTAAGGACAAAGGTTCTTTTGTTTTAGTTTGTAAACATTTAGATATTATTTCCTGCCCCCAAAACATCCTTTAAGCCCCACGAGAAAAGAGATGTGACTAACACTAGAGAGTTTTCTTCATCAATACTGCCATTCTTACGGACTAACATCATAAGGCCTGAATAATCTTACAAATAAAAATTCTATTCCTCTAAAACTAATGCCCAAAAAAAGCTGTCCAGTGTTTCTCTAAATAAATTTTTTTCATAAAGAGCAAATTGTAGGAATTTTTTGAAAAAGAAAATGTTTCATTATATCTTTGAGTAACTAGGAATAAAGAGTTATACGGAAATTTTCTTGAAGCTTGAACGTTATAATTCATCGTGACTCTAAAATGTACATATAAGTTAAATCTGTATTACACAAGATTTTAAATTATACACAAAACAGACACATGCACATACCCTAAGATTATTAAATTTTACAAATATACTCATATGTATTTTTCTTTGTCTTTTTCTCTAACAAAAATTCCTGTTTTTATATTTATACTATACCTGATCACAAGATTACCTAAAGCATGTTCACTTTAATAACTTTTACACATTCATAAATATTTTTAAACCTCATAAATGTTTAACATTAGTATAGCATATCAAAGCACTGTTCTTTTCTCTGTAAATAAATCATTTTTAATCTAAAGACTTGGGGGTGGGTAACAAAAATCCTTCTGGCCAGTGAATCAAAGGACATTCCCATACATTAACTTCTCTTCTCAAATATGAAAAACATATTAAATACATATCTTATAATAAGATGTTTTCCTCATGTTTCCTTTGGGTAAAATCTGTTTAGTACATTCCCCTGTACATTGTGCTATGGAATTCTTAGTCAAGTTTATCATTTTTTCCCTCTGCAAAGGGCTGCCTGCTGGAAGGAAGCCAGAATTGCTGCGATATCACTTACTCAACCAAGACTAACCATGTTAAGTTCAGGCAAAAATGAGTTATAATGTAAATGGAAAATATGTGTGTATATATGCTATGGGGCAGAATGATAGCAGCAATAAGAAAAATAACTGGTCCTGCAGTTCATTGCACACTTTCCATTTACCCAGGACTATTTCAATAGTATCTCATATATTATTTCATTATCTCTAGAATATAAGCAAGCAGACAGTTGTGAGCCATCCTCAGAGGAATGGCTTCGAGTAGAGTTAGGAATACTCTCAATCTTCAGAGCAGTCAAAACTGTAAATGTAATATGTGTATATATATATATATATATATATATATATATATATATATATATAATTACAGCACACACATACACACATTCCCTCTGGCCATTACACAGCTTCTAAAGAAAAATAGATACTCCCACTGTCTGTGTTTAGAAAAGAAGACAAGCTATGAAAAAAGACATAGGCTTTTAGGACTGAAATACCTTTCTAAAACTACTAAATGTTCTACAGTTTAAGTCCCACCCCCCAAAATCATGTGGCCATCTGTCTGTATAATTAGGAGTGAAATAATGAGGTTTTTCAAGTAAGCTTTTCCTAAGGCTGCAAAACTGCCACAGTACTTAAAGGAGGAGGTGCCAAATGACTTGTGTGTTTCTGGGCAACCTTATCGTAACAAATGCTGCATGTGGGTGGCCATGTTGCTTATGCTTGTGCTATGTAAGTTAGTAATATTAGTTACACTTGCATCTCACAAGCAAAGAAAGTCCCCATGTTACTTCTGTGATATCTTTTGCACATCTTTTGCCTATCACCAAGCTATGCCAACCAATTAGGTCTGTAGCTGTCAATTTTTCTGTATAAACATCCTCTTTGAATCCAGTTTTTGCATCTGCACTATTATACTTTACTTCCTTTTTAGCAGCACTAACTGCTTCAAGAGGACAACTGGAACTGAAAATATGGTACTGGAAGCATCTGGTCCTGTGCACACATTTTAATTTCATGTCCTATGGGCGGAGGTGGGGAGGGATCACTGCTGGCCTTAAACAAAAATTGAGTCTTTAATGCTTTATACAATTTATCTTTCACATTGTCTATTAGCTCTTTAAAAAGAAAGAGAGAGCCTGGCTCAGTGGTTGACCATCAACCTATGAACCAGGAGGTCACGGTTAGATTTTTGCTCAGGGCACATGCCCGGGTTGCAGGCTCAATCCCCAGTGTGGAGCGTGCAGGAGGCAGCCAATCAATGATTCTCTCTCTTCAGTGACATTTCTCTCTCTCTCTCCCACTTCCTTCCTCTCTGAAATCAATAAAATTAAAAAAAGTTCAATTGGCACTGGGTATTCAAGGAGCATTCAATCCCCAAATCTGAATCCTACAAATATTTCCCCAACGTATTTTTATGAAAATAAACTGAATTTATCAAATGTCTCCTCCTACACAGCCTATCCTGTTGTTAGCCCAGCACAGTGAGAACTAACATGTTAAGCCAATCTGGTGTGATTGCCAGAGAGAGAAGCATTTAGTTTTTGATATCACAGATTTAGATGGGTTTTGTAGCACGGCCTGTAATTTAAATCTTGAAGAACACAAAGGCCAAAAGCAGTGTGGAATCGGAAGCCAGTGTGAAGCAGTGAAGAATAAAATCTAATAGGAGCAGGAGAATGGATGAATGTGTATGGATGATCAGGACTGGCCTCAAACCTATGATATGAGTTTTGTTTTCCTTTGACATGGATGTTATTTTCCCTTTGGCAGAAACATCTAGGGAAATGTTGGTCTTTTCTTTTCCCCACATATATATTAAAGATCTAAAGTCATGAGTTGATGAAAACGCGCTGCCTTGGTCGCTGTACCACTAGCCCAACAACATTAAATCTGGCGATTAGAACCTATGATTAGAATCCAGAGGAGAAAAGTGATGAGCAAAGCTGAAGGGTAACTGCCCAGAAAATAAGAGAAACATTAAAAACCACCCATTAATGAAACTATTTGAAAGGGGAATTTTTTTGTATGTATGGAATTTTTTTGTATGTATGAAAGTATGTATGGAAGGTAAAGTGCTTCTTCCCATAAAGACTATTTTTTGAAAACTTTTATTTACAGCCCAGACTTTCCTGCCCTCTTGTGGAGAAAACACAGAGCTCTCTATCAATATAAATATGATGATAGTTTTTTGAAACTTGCAGTTGACTTTTCCAATGGTATATGTGATTTACTGCCATGGTTGGATCCCGAGGTTTACAGAACTTCATTATGATGTACCAAAATAAAACATAAAAACTGATCAACAAAGTAGAGCTAAATTAGGTGTTAGGCAGCAAAAAACCATCTAATTTGGGTCAAGGGAATGATAATAATACTTATTTGCATAAAAAATATTTTAAACAAGTAGGAGGAGAGAGAAGAGTTTTCAAAATGGCCATCAAAAAAACTCTAGTTCTGTTTCCATCTTTCTACTCAGAGAGTGGGCCAACATCTCTCCATTTGGGTTGCCACTACACATTATCATTTGGGCAGGACCAGACTGGGACAAAGAATATGCACATTCCATCAGCAACTCCTATAAAGTCAGAGAACTCCCAACTTGCCTTAGGTTGTTGTTCTTTGAATTTTGTAGATATGTAAATAGACACAAGGAGCCCCAGCCTGTTTGGCTCAGTGGATAGAGCATTGGCCAGTGGACTGAAGGGTCCCAGGTTCAATTCTGGTTAAGGGCACAT
This sequence comes from Myotis davidii, assembly GCF_000327345.1. Lineage (NCBI taxonomy): Eukaryota > Metazoa > Chordata > Mammalia > Chiroptera > Vespertilionidae > Myotis > Myotis davidii. The sequence continues at coordinate 560,008 of NW_006288601.1, forward strand.
GCCCAGGTTATGGGCTCAATCCCCAGTGTGGGGCATGCAAGAGGCAGCTGATCAATAATTCTCTCTCATCATTGATGTTTCTTTCTCTTCCTCTCCCTTCCTCTCTGAAATCAATAAAGATTTATTTTTTAATTAAAAAAATAAATAAATACACACAAGGAGACAGGGGCAGGAGGACCTGAGCCCTACATTCAATGCCCAACTCCAACTAATGGCCAACTTATGCTGTGCTTTAGACACAAATCTATCCTGACCATGCACAAGAAGATGCTAAATTTCATTTTATTTTATCTAGTATTCTAAAATTATCAAATGAAAGGTGCTCCAGTAAAATCAAGGTTTTTTAAAATGGGTTTTATAAATTGAGGAGGGGGAGAAAAATTCATTATAATAGATAAAATTATCTTAGCAACATCTTAAAACTTCTGAAAGGCAGCATGATCTATTGTACAAAGAACTCTTTCAGAAGTTACAGACACTCAGATGTTCCCTGAGATTTCCATAGCATGGTGCTAAGCACCAAGGCAACAGAGAAGAAACAGAAATCTTGATTCACTAGATGTTTACCAGAGCACCAACCATGCGCAAGGGCTCAGTCTACTTAGGGAAACCAGGTATATGCAACAGCTGGGCTACATGGCCCAAATGGGCAAAGCAAACAATAATAAGTGGGCCAGAGATGAGAGACTGAACCATCCTATCTAATAAAGAGGGAATATGCTAATTGACCTTCACACCATCACAAAGATGGCAGCACCCACACCCAATAAGGAGGGAATATGCTAATTGACTTCCCGCCCTCAACAGCCAATAAGGAGGGAATATGTAATTGACTGCTACGCCCTCAAAGATGGCAGTGCCCACAGCCACAAGATGGTGGCACCCAGTCCCCTCAGCCCCGCCAGGGCAGCAGGCGTGCAGCAAGGCCAGAGTCCCCCAGTCCCCTCAGCCCCCCAGCCGCCCAGGGCCACCTGAGGCTCAGGTAACCAGGGCCAAACGAGGCTTGTGCTGCCAGCAGTGGGGCATTGCCTTCCCCTGATTGCTGGGTCGCCTTCCGCCTCTGAGGGCTCCCGGACTGTGAGAGGGGGCAGGCTGGGCTGAGGGATCCCCCCTCCAGTGCTTGAATTTTCATGCACCGGGCCTCTAGTCCTATATAATAAAACCCTAATATGCAAATTGACCAAACGGTGGAATGACCAATTACTATGACATGCACTGACCATCAGAGAGCAAACGCTCAATGCAGGAGTTGAGTGCGCTCCCACAGGGGGAGCGCCGTGCAGCCAGAAGCCAGGTTCACAGCTGGCGAGCGCAGTGGCGGTGGCAGGAGACTCTCCCATCTCCACTGCAGGTGGGTGGTAAGGAGCAAGGGGTTCCGAACTTCGAGAGCCCTAGACTATGAGAGGGATGTCTGACTGCCAGCTTAGGCCTGATACCCAGCAGGTGGATATCCCCTGAGGGGTCCTGGACTGCGAAAGGGTGCAGGCCGGGCTGAGGGGTCCTCTCCCCCTCCCCTGTGTGCACAAATTTCATGCACCAAGCCTCTAGTCAGGAAATAAGGAACTTTTAAAGAGGGACGAGGAAAAGAGAAACTTGCACCATACAGCACAAAACTGGAAATGACTTATAAAAATATTAAGTATATTAGATCAGAAAGACCTCCAAAACACAGTTCTCTAAGTAAAAAGTGCCTATAGAAAAAAAAAAAAAGGCAAGTTAGGTTGCATAGGTAGAATGAACCAGATTTGCATGGACTACAAAGCTTGAGTCTGGATTTCATCAACGGAAAGCCGCAAATGACATCTTAGTAGGGGTTTATTGATGACATTTCTGCAGATGATTCTGAAATGAGTGTTTTCAGTGCCCTAGATGCCCACACAAGGAAGAGAGGCACTGGGGGGTGGGGGTGGTTGTTAAAGTGATTCAGGCTGAGCTAGAGGGAAGACAATGAATCCATTAGCTATTGTCTAAAAAAAATATATTAAGTATATACAGTGATTGGTTGACTATAGAAAAGAGAACCAAAAAAAATGCCTGAGGTTTAAATCCCATGGGAAGAGTGGGATATGGCATTGACAGAATCAAGAAAATGAGCAAATAGTAAAATCACATATTTTATGTTTACTGACATCTCTCAGATCAGCCTTAAAGTGACTTTACAAGAATGGTAATTTTCCTTCCAAATTGTTTTTGTTTAATCTTAGGTTTTTAAAACTGCCTTAAAAAAAACTCAGCAGAGTTACCATCCTTGTGTCCATGCACAGAAATTGCAAGTTTTGGCCTGGCTGGTGTTGCTCAGTGGTTGAGCGCCAACCCATGAACCAGGTTTGATTCCTAATCAGAACATATGCCTAGATTGCGGGCTCCATCCTCAGTAGGGGGAGGGCAGAAAGCAGCCAATCAATGATTCTTATCATTGATATTTCTATCACTCTCCCTCTCCCTTCCTCTCTTTAAAAAAATAAATAAAAACATATTTTCTTAAAAACTGGAAGTCTTAGATGGCATTAAAATTTGCCATCTATCATAATTAAATACTCATAAGATCTCCCTTACCAGTTTGCCTCAGTGGATAGAGCGTCAGCCTTTGGACCAAAGGGTCTCAGGTATGAGTCCCTGGGCACATACCTTGGTTGCAGGCTCCTCCCCAATCCAGGCCCTGATTGGTACTGGAAGCAGGAGGCAATCAATCAATCAATCATGTATTTCTCTCACATCAATGTTACTATCTTTCCCACTCTCTCTTCCACTCTCCCTAAAAAGCAATGGAAAAAAATATCAAGTGAGGATGAGCAACAACAAAAATACCCACAAGAACACATTAATAATAATCCCAATAATTTATCAATACATTAGAGGCCCGGTGCACGAAATTCGTGCACGGGTAGCATCCCTAGGCCTGGCTAGCTATCAGGGCCGATCTGTGGGGTGACTGGCAGGACAATGGGAGGCCCCCCCCCCGCTGACACCCGCCTTGGCCATCCTGGCGCCACCTGCTGGCCAGCCCACCACACTGCCACTGCTGGTCACCTGCCACTGCTGGTCGGCTCCCTCTGTGGGGCAACTGGCAGGGCAATTGGAGGGATCCCCCACTGGCACCCACCTTGGCTGGCCTGGGGCCATCGGGCTGGGGGAAGCTCCTGCGTAGAGC
>NW_006288601.1:572640-578599 GCF_000327345.1 Myotis davidii
CATATTGTCTTAAAAACTGGAAGTCCTAGATGGCATTAAAATTTGCCATCTATCATAATTAAATACTCATAAGATCTCCCTTACCAGTTTGCCTCAGTGGATAGAGCGTCAGCCTTTGGACCAAAGGGTCTCAGGTATGAGTCCCTGGGCACATACCTTGGTTGCAGGCTCCTCCCCAATCCAGGCCCTGATTGGTACTGGAAGCAGGAGGCAATCAATCAATCAATCATGTATTTCTCTCACATCAATGTTACTATCTTTCCCACTCTCTCTTCCACTCTCCCTAAAAAGCAATGGAAAAAAATATCAAGTGAGGATGAGCAACAACAAAAATACCCACAAGAACACATTAATAATAATGCCAATAATTTATCAATACATTAGAGGCCCGGTGCACGAAATTCGTGCACGGGTAGCATCCCTAGGCCTGGCTAGCTATCAGGGCCGATCTGTGGGGTGACTGGCAGGACAATGGGAGGCCCCCCCCCTGCTGACACCCGCCTTGGCCATCCTGGCGCCACCTGCTGGCCAGCCCACCACACTGCCACTGCTGGTCACCTGCCACTGCTGGTCGGCTCCCTCTGTGGGGCAACTGGCAGGGCAATTGGAGGGATCCCCCACTGGCACCCACCTTGGCTGGCCTGGGGCCATCGGGCTGGGGGAAGCTCCTGCGTTGAGCGTTTGCCCCCTGGTAGTCAGCGCGCATCATAGCAACCGGTCATTCCACTAATCGTTCCCGCCGTTTTGTCAACTTGTATATTAGGCTTTTATTATACAGGATTTTCATTTAAGTATTAATAACCAAATGTATGCCCAGCAGTGTACTAGGTACAACAAGGAATTTTAAAATAAAAAAATAAAATGCAGTCCCTAATCCCACACAATTTTTCATCTGTAAGAATAAGATAAGTACATAACTATAAAATAAGGCAGAATGTGATCAATGCTATTTAAAAAGGAGTATGAATAAAGTACACGGGAAATCAGAGAAGATAAATCATTTCAAGTAGAAGTCAGCAACAGGAATATATGTTCTGGGTCTTGAAAATCAGGGAGCATGAAATGTTGAAAGTCTCTCCCACTCCTTATATCTCCAATGTTATATGTGCAAATGAAGGGAAAGCACATTTCAAGTTGAGAGACAAGCTTTTTAAAAGGCTTTTTTAAAGGGAGGCAAGAGTTCTATTCAGGGTTCAAAACACTGTACATGAATCATGAATGATGAAAGAGGAAAGGCCATACGACAATGGACTTCGATTGGCAGATAAATGATCACCATGTAATTCCACAGGCAAGGGCAGCCACTCAAGATTTTGAACAGGATTTTGGTATGATAGGGTGTAATTCGTGTTCTTTAGTACAGTCAACCTGGCAATAATGTTCTTAGAACAGGGGAAACACACACACAAAAAGATTGCAATAATCAAGTAGGGGGGTAACAGAAACAATGGTTCTCTTAAGTAGTAACTACCGGAGTCTAGGATCAACAGTGAGAAACAAATTGAACAATCAAATATCATGATTTTGGCAAATACTGCCCATAATCTCAGTTGTAAGTGTGAGTGACAACTGGCAGACTTCCAGTAGCATTTTAAGGGTAGACACAAGCAGGATGCCTCCAGGCTACAGTTTCTCACTGGAATTTCCAATACCCAACCTGATCTTCCAACTATGCTGCCAAAATAAATGGATATAACCTTTTAACAGACTTCAAAATTGAGCCATGAGGTCAATCCATGTACATGTAGGTGAATTTTTATTACTGAACTAGAGGCCCGGTGCACGAGATTCATGCACTAGGAGGGGGTCCCTCAGCCCAGCCTGCACCCTCTCACAGTCCAGGACCCCTAGGGGGATCAGGCCTAAGCCAGCAGTCAGACATCCCTCTCGCAGTCTGGGGCTCTCACAGTCTGGGACCCCTCACTCCTTACCACTGGTGGGAGAGGCTCCCGCCTCCGAGGCAGCGCTAAGGAGCAGCAAGCCCAGCTTCTGGATGAGTGGCACTCCCCCTGTGGGAGCGCAGTAACCACCAGAGGGCAGTCATGTGTTGAGCGTCTGCCCCCTGGTGGTCAGTGCATGTCATAGCAACCGGTCATTCCACTGTTCAATCAATTTGCATATTAGGCTTTATTATATAGGATATCCCAGCCCATAAACATTTTTATTATTATAACGGCAATTCTTCTAGAATAATATAGATTAATTGGAATACCATCTTTTCATACTATCTGACATTCTTCTCTACACTAGGAGTAAACCCAAACAACCAAAATTATCTATTTATCTTTGGTTATCCTCTGGCAAAGCCACCCATTCGATTAATTTTAACCCCCAATCGGACTATTGAAGTCATTAGACTCATGGAATAGTATCAATCTACAAACCCATGATTAGTTTTACAAATATGTTTGCTAATTAATTATTAATTAAATACAGGTAAAATCTCAATCAATTTAATTACAATAAAGTGTGGCAAAAGATCCCTGTATCAAGAGAAGGATGGTTCTATCATATTGCTGATTCTACCAATACAATGATTTCCACAGCTATGGAATTATTACTAATCCTTGACATAAAATAATGGTTTCTTTGAAGGGATTCTTGCAACAGAAAAGGAGAGGAAGATTTTCTTTTGTTCCTTTATTCTTCATTAAGAAACTACGTGTAGCCCTGACCGGTTTGGCTCAGTGGATAGAGCATCAGCCTGCGGACTGAAGGGTCCCAGGTTCAATTCCGGTCAAGGGCATGTACCTTGGTTGCGGGCACATCTCCAGTGGAGGGTGTGTAGGAAGCAGCTGATTGATGTTTCTCTCTCATCGATGTTTCTGACTCTCTAGCCCTCTCCCTTCCTCTCTGTAAAAAATCAATAAAAATATATTTTAAAAAAATAAAGAAAAATTTTAAAAAATTACCTGTAGCCCTGGCAGGGTAGCTCAGTTGGTTGGAGCATCATCCTGATGCACACGGGTTGCAGGTTTGATCCTGGGTAAGGGGCACTTGCAGGCATCAACCAATGAATGCATAAATAAGTGGAACAACAAGTCAACTTTTTAAAAAATACACTTAAAAAGATATACTTCATATGAGATAAAAGTGGAATTTCAAATCAGTTAAAATTTCATATGCTAAGTGAAGTAAGCCAGAGAAAGACAAATATCACATGATCTTTTTCATATGTGGACTCTAATGAACAAAATTAACTTATGAACAAAATAGAACCAGAGGCATAGAAGCATGGAACAGACTGTCGAATCTTAGAGGGAAGGAAAGGGTGGGTGGGTGGATGGGAAGAGATTAACCAAAGAACTTGTATGCACATATGCAGCCCTATAGCTGCTGCTCGCACCCGCTGCCAGCACCCAGTGCTGGTCCCGATCGCTCAGCACCTTCAGTGGGTGTGAGCGGTGGCTGCCAGCCCTGAAAGCCCCTAAGGACTTATCCACCTCCCCCTGCTCCTGAGGGGCGATTGGGGCAGCAGCCGCCACTCACGCCCACTGATGGCACCAGCCCCGCTCACACCCGCTGCTGGCGCCGGACCCAACCCTTTCTCTGGCTTTCTCTGGCATGTGGGAGCAGCGGTGGGAGCAGGGCTACCTGCAGAGGGGACCAGGGGCCATGGCAGGAGAGGCCGGGCGGGGGCACAGAGGATGGGCCAAGACCCGCCCCTGTACCTACCAGAGCCTTGCATCACACAGTTCCTTTCAAGGTGCACGAATTCGTGCACTGGGCCTCTAGTATAATATAAAAGACTAATCACTAAACTAAAGAAACTGAAATTATAGTGATTTCTCCTAGTGGTAGTTGAGCAATATGTTTTATTTTTATTTATCCATTTTTTCTAAATTTTCTTCAATGAATGATTATTCTTATAAAGAAAAACAAATATAAAATAACTACCTTCAGCTCTGCCTTTCCCCCTCCACTTCTCATATACCCTGCCACTTCAGAAAAACCCACCTGAACTCTCAAACTAAGCACCAAGAAACAAAATACAAACATGCACTACAACAGAAATGTAATCCAATACCAGTACTTTTTCCTGTTCAATTTAGATTACTAATTTCATTGATTATTCATCATAGTGAGTCCATCTTTATAATTTCTATTGATAAACACTGCAATCTCGAGACATGTACTCTTCATCACAAATCCTAATGCTAAAAATAATTTGGATTGCTCATATTCACTGCAATAGGAATTGACCTTTAATATTTTATTGTCAAATCTGGATAGATAGGTCAATGCTGAACAAAAACAATGCTAATACTTTTATAAATTTTGCATGTCACATGATGGGAAACAGCAAAAAATTGAGACTGTGAGTTCTTCCTTTAGAGTTTTAACCTAAAGAGCTCCTCCTAATAATGCCCCTGGTGGCAGGTAACATTTAATTTTTCTCTGTATCACTGAAAAAGAATTAGATGTAAAACTCAGGTAAGTGAATAATATTTTACACATAAGGCTAAATACTTCAACATAAATATTCATGAGGACCTATTCTGAGTGAAATCTCATGTGAGTGTAAATTTAAAATGCTAGAATATTTTACGTAGCTCAGAGACTGGGCATTCCACAGAAAAAGGCAAGAATTTGTTCAACTATCAAGCTACTAATTGCAGGTCTGAACACATGACTATGGCAGAATGCATTACACACACACACACACACACACACACACACACACACCATATAATACTATCCAACCTCCTGCCAAAAGTCCTTGGCTGTCTTTTTTCTGGGTCTTTTCTTATTGGTGATGAAGGTAAGTGTTGATGGTCACTGGGATAGAAAGTCAGGGTTACTCCCTGCGGCTCCCAATGCCTACCATGTCTGTATCCTCTATATCCAAAGGGACTTGGGAGGATGGAGAAAAGAAAAGGGGGGAAAGAAAATGTAGGCAGGCCATCTTGGTACTGGTTGGATTCACTTCACTGAAGGCTCTCCCACCCCATGACAGTGGGATCCACACTATGGTTCAGGGCTCCAGAAGAGTGCCCTAAGTTATCTTCCCCTGTGACAACATTGCTCTTGGTCCCTGGAGATATTTTCCATCTAAGGAAAATAGAAAAACAAAAGGGATTGCTCAAAGAACTCTCTTAAGTCTTATTTAACAAAGTCTGAGGTTATGCAGACCTAAGTCAGAAGGGGTGAGAGGTGGGGAGAGAGAAGCAGAAATAAGAAGGGCAGAACTGAAGAAATAAAGAGTATAAAAATAAAAATTAATAATGAACTGTTTGGCCAAACAATAACCAAACTAAGTGTAGGGAGCAGCTCCAGAGTTAAGCCTCAGATTGACCTGTGGCAGAGCCACAAACAAGTCCCAGCTTAGAGGGCAGAGCCCTCTTAGCATAATTAAGCTTGACGTGATAGTGCTCCCTAGGTAGCTAATGGGCTATGGGAGGTGCAGCAAGTGCTGCCAAAACAAGTGAAACTCACAAGAACATTGTAACTATGTTGACCACGACCTTGTTTTTCTCTGACTCTAAAATAAAGCCTCAGCTTGCTGGCTGGATCCTTCTCTGTGGCCTCATCCAGGCACAGGAGATCCACCAAGCCCCAGCTATATTCTCTTGTCTGTCTTTTCTTTAATCCTTCACCGCCCTTCCTCAGGCTCACTGAACCTTTGGCTATGCTGGCACGGCACATGTGGCGCCCAACGTGGGGCTTGAGTATGGGGGAACTACAACCGTAAGGTGAAAGGAGGCTCCCTTAAGGCACACGTGTAGAAAGCGAAAGTAAGGTAGGGAGTGAGGTTTAATAATAGCTAGGTGTAAAACATGGGAAATTAAGACTGTCCAAATCTGAAGACTATAAATAAAAATCAGACCCTCCAAAAGGAAATCCAACAGCACCAGCCTCTCATCGACATCATCTTCTCAACGACAACATCTTCACATCTACGGCATCTTTGAGAGGGGCCAGAGCATCATCAGTGACAGCAGCAACCTGAATGAAGAGA
>NW_006288601.1:578666-614051 GCF_000327345.1 Myotis davidii
CAGAGGCTCGGACCTGCAGTAGCTGTGGGGCCTCCTCATCGAGGAGACGGAGAAGCGGCACCGGCAGCTGGAGGAGGTACAGGGGACCCAGAGAAGCTACAGGGGACCCAGAGAAGCTCCTTGTCCCGTCGTTCAAAAGACTGAGAGCTGCCCTGATGAGAGCAACGCGGAAGAAAATGAAGGCTAAGTAAGGGACCGAGGTGCTGACTAGCTTTGGTGAGCTGCCAGTTTTCTGTAAAGTCTTGCACAACCAAATCTGAGGACTCTGAGTAGGTAACTTTGATTTTATAGCTAAAACTTTCATTTTGTAGCTAAAAATGTTAACATGTCTGTAGTTTGGGTTTTGCATTGGCATTGTTTTGTTACTGTTTTAATAGTCAAAGCTTTGTCTTGATGTTCCAAGTTTTACTTTTATTATAGTAGCTTAAAAACAAAATAAGGGGGAGATGTAGGGAGTGGCTCTAGAGTTAAGCCTCGGATTGCCCTGTGGCAGAGCCACAAACAAGTCCCAGCTTAGAGGGCAGGGCCCTCTTAGCAGAATTAAGCTTGAGCTTATGGCCACCCCCTAGATCCTTCCTTAGTAGCTAATGGGCTGTGGGAGATGCAACAAGTGCTGCCAAAATAAGTGAAACTCACAAGAACATTGTAACTATGTTGACACTACCTTATTTTTCTCCGACTATAAAATAAAGCCTCAGCTTGCTGGCTGAATCCTTCTCTGTGGCCTCATCCAGGCACAGGAGATCCACCGAGCGAGCCCCAGCTATATTCTTTTGTCTGTCTTTTCTTTAATCCTTCACTGCCCCTCCTGAGGCTCACCGAACCCTTGGCTGTGCTGGCACAGCACAACTAAGAATCCATGAAAATAGCCAATAAATGTCCTAAAAAGTGTAAACAAAGAAGAAAAAAAAGTTTAGTGTGGTATCTGGAGCGAGGAAGTAATAGAGTGAAATTTAATCAATGCAAATGGAGGCCCTGGGGTAAACTTCCTAACACATCTAGGATTTTGTAGAATATTCTTCCCATGTGATAAGGCCTTTTTCCCTCTCAGTGACAATTAAAACATGACAGAAAAATTAGTTTGTTTGTTTTTTAAAAATATATTTTATTGATTTTTTACAGAGAGGAAGGGAGAGAGATAGTTAAAAACATCGATGATAGAGAAACATCGATCAGCTGCCTCCTGCACGCCCCCCACTGGGGATGTGCCCGCAACCCAGGTACATGCCCTTGACCGGAATCGAACCCGGGCCCTTTCAGTCCGCAGGCCGACGCTCTATCCACTGAGCCAAACCGGTTTCGGCGAAAAATTAGTTTTTAATATTCATTATGGGCCCTAGCCAGTTTGGCTCAGTGGATAGAGCAGCGGCATTTGAAGCAAAGGATCCTGGTTCAATTCTGGTCAAGGGCACATGCCTTGGTTGCAGGCTCCTCCCTGGCCAGGCCCTGGTCAGGGTACATGCAGGAGGCAATCAATCAATGTGTTTCTCTCACATCAATATTTCTCTCTTTCACTCTCTCTTCCACTCTCTCTAAAAATCAATGGAAAAATATCCTCCGGTGAGGATCAAAAATAAATTCATTATGGAATGATCCTGCCTTGAGTCTCATATTCAGACTGTATAACCAGATATATAGATATACCATTTGAAGATTCCTCCCACATCTAAGACCTGAGATGTACGTCTGGCAAGTAAATACTCAATGCATAGTCGCTCCTCCATTAATGTTCCTATCCCTCTACCATCTCAACTTTGTAAAGTACTCTCTCACCATATATATAAATGTCTAGGGAAATAAATTTCAGCAATCGACTGAGACTGAGCGTCAGATGACAGAACAAACATGACTCCTCTCAGGAGAACTCCTTGAGCCCCAAATTCTGTTTGTTCCTGCCAATTCTGATGTCCCACACAGAAGCTTTGTGGTTCTGGTACAATACACTAGTAAGAATCTAGCCCAGTAAGTGGGCAAACTTTTTGACTCGAGGGCCACAATGGGTTCTTAAACTGGACCAGAGGGCCGGAACAAAAGCATGGATGGAGTGTTTGTGTGAACTAATATAAATTCAAAGTAAACATCATTACATAAAAGGGTACGGCCTTTTTTTTCAATAGTTTTATTCATTTCAAACGGGCCATAGTTTGCCCATGGCTGATCTAGACCAAGAAGAATGAGGTAAAGTAGAAACACAAGGAAGCAGACCAAAGCACAGGGCAGGCTTATAATCATTCAATGAATATTTACAATGTATCTACTACAAGACAAACTTGAGATGCTAAAGTGAGTCTTCACCTATCACCCAGCAAGAGAGCAAATGATTACACTAGAATACAGGTAAAAACACAAAAGACAAGAAGGAAGGTAAGGCAGATAAGAAAGTGCTAAGTAAAAAAACTAATCACACTGACATATATTTTAAAATAAATATTTAAATTAAAATAACAATTTAGAACTAAAATCTAAGATAATCTTAATAGAAAATGGTGCAATGAGAAATGTGAAGTAGAAATATGCTAAGATTCTTGTTTTGTACATGGTTAATATACAACAATTAATTTTAAGCACTGAAGAAAAATATAAATTGAAATGTGATTAAAAGAAATACTCTAAAAAGTATATAAAATTCCAAAAACATTATAAGTAATAGTACAGAAAACAGTGGAAGAAAAAGTTATAAATTTGACAAAGGAAAAGGAAAAATATGAAACAAGAAAGCATAGTAAGTTAGAAAAAAATAAAAGATAGCAAGCATAAAACTAAAAATGTCTGTAACTATATCAATAAGTTAAAAGCCTATTTTAAAAGACGGAAACTCCAAGCCAGGTTAAAAATCCAGCTAGAAGCTATCTAAATGAGACATACCTAAAATAAATTTTCATGGTAGGTTAGGAACAATGGGATGAAAAAAGATATTCCAAATTATAGTGGTTTAAATAATATAGAAGTTTATAGTAAGTCCTGGAGATCTAAAACATAGCATAGTGAGTGCAGTCAACAATACCGTACTATAAACTTCAAAGCTGCTAAGAGATTAAATCTTAATTGTTCTCACTACAAAAAAGAAATGACAATTATGTGATACAATAGAGGTGCTGGCTAATGCTATGGTGCTAGTTATATTGTGAGATATAAGTATATCAAATCAACATATTTTACATGTTAAACTTACATATTAAATGTCAATTACATTAGTAAAAAAGAAAACTTAATAAAGGTATTTTCTAAACAAAGAGATATATTTCTTCCTCACATTATTGTGCCTGCCAAGGGACCTCTGCATCAGCCTTTAGTTTTGCCTTGTATGCTCTCCTCCATCCCCCTATATTAATGAAACCAGTACTTCCTTGTCATTCAAGCCTTGGATAAAATGTGATACCACCACCACCACCCCCCCCACAAATAGGTCTTTATTACCAATAGTTCTGAAAAACACCATCATTTCCATTTCATTTTTTTAAATCTCTTCATTGATTTTTTTAAAATTGACCTTTATTGTTGAAAGTATTACAGATGTCCACTTTTTTCCTTCACTGACTAACTCCATCCCACTCCAGGCCCCGTCAGTGTCACTGGTGAATTCTACTAAATATTTTAAGAAAGAAGTAGTATGAATTCTACACAAATTTTTCCAGAAATAAATTGAAAAAGAGGGTTCATTTCCAACATATTTTATGAAGCTAGCAATACCATGATACCAAAACCAAAGAAATTATAAGAAAATTGCAAACCAACATTCTTCATAAAAATTGATGCAAAAATTTTTCATATTGTAACATATTAAGTCCAGAATACATAAAATGGGTAATACAGCATGACCAAGTAGATTTTACCACAGAAATGCAAGGCTGAGTTAATATTCAAATATCAATCAATGTAATTCACCATATTAACAAACTAAAAAAGGAAAACAAATTATCATCTCAATAGATGGGAAAAAAAGCATTTGACAAAATTAAATCTTCATTCCTGATAAACACCGTTCTGCAAATTAAGAAAAGAAGAGAATTTTCCCAACCTGAATATGTATGTAAGCTTATATCTGACAGCACAGTTAATATTAAAAATAAAAACAAAACACTGATGCCCCGCCAGTGTGGCTCCGTGGTTGAGTATCACCCTATAAACCAGGTCAGGGTTCAATTCCCCACCAGGGAACATGCCCAGGTTGTAGACTCACTCCCTAGTAAGGGGAGTATAGGGAAAGCCAATTGATGATTCTCTCTCATCACTGATATTTCTATCTCTCTCTCCTTATCCCTTTCTCTCTCTGAAACCAATAAAAAAAAATTAAAATATTAAAATAAATAAAAACACTGATGAATACTTTACCCCTCAGATCAGGAATAAGGCAAAGATGTCCACTCTCACAACTTCTACTCAAGATTAAACTACTGGTTTTTAGCCTATAAATAAGGCAAGGAAAAGAAATAAAAGGTATCCAGATTGGAAAGTATACATACAACAATTTATTCAGAGACACTGTCATCTATGTAGGAAATCCTACAGATTCTATTTTGAAAAGCAACTAGAACTAATGAATGTACTTAACATGCTTACAGAATGCAAGGTCAATATACAAAATTCTACATACTAGAGAGGGAAAAAGTTGGAAAACAAAATTATAGAAATAATACCAATTGCAATAACATCAAAAAGTTAGAAACACACAGATATAAATTTGATCAAAAAAATGTATAGTTTTCTGACAGAAAACTTAAAGAAGGCCTAAATACATGACATTGAATACCAAAAGATTCAATACTGTTAAGATATCAATTCTCCCCTATTCTATAGATTCAATGCTATCTCAATCAAAATCCCAGCAGGCATTTTGTAGAAATAATACAATGAGATATAGCAATGATTAAATACCATTTTCTACCAAAAGAAAGTAGGGCTTCTTGGAGAAATTAACTAAGTATTTAGTTGGAAATAAATAAGAGGAGCCTAAATGTTTTATCTCAGATGGCAGGAAAGCTATGAAAGACTACTAGGGTCATATCCACAAGATTCAGAAGCCAATTTAACTTCCACTAGCCAAACCTGGAATTACTTGAGCTTCTCAGTGGTTGAGCATCAACCTATGAACCAGGAGGTCATGGTTTGATTTCCGGTCAGAGCACATGCCCAGGTTGTGGGCTCTATCCCCAGCAAAGGGGGAGGTGGGGAGGGCAGTGTGCAGCAGGCAGCTGATCAATGATTCTCCCTCATCATTGATGTTTCTCTCTCTCTCTCTCTCTCCCTTTCCCTTCCTCTCTTAAATCAATAAAAATATATTTTAAAAAGAATGGAAACCTATCAAACGTTTCAATCCATGAGTTCTAACGTAACTGGCCAATTTCAGAGCATAACTAATGCATTATCTAGAAAACAAATAACAGGAATGAATCAGATACTTAGCCTACGCTTTCTTATTTTAACCAAACAAATGACGGGCAGCATTTCTTTAAAAATGTATTTCCGATAAATTAATGAATTGATGACCTAGTTTTGGAGAGAAAACAGAGTAGAAATAGAAATATTAAATACTAAGCCAAAATAAGTTAAAACAGGAGTAGAATAACAGAGGAAGATTTCAAGGAAGCAGTGAATATGACTAAGTATGGGCCTGAGGTCCCAAAATATAGGGATCAGCTTTAAAGAGAAAAGAAACGTCTTTTCTCTTTAAAGCCGAGACTGCTAGAAAAATATGTAATCCTACTTGGTAGTCTAATGGCTCTTAAGTTAAGAGGTCAAGTCACACTCTAATAGAGACCATAAATTATTTATAGTGAGTATAAATTGGAAAAAAAACAGAGAGGGCTTGGTGTATACTACCTCTGACTGCATGCTATGGAGTAAGAAGGCAAAGTACATGAGTGTGTGTGTGCCTGTGTTAGTATAATAGTGGCGGTGGGGGAGGGGACATAAAGAGCAAGAAGAAATCCTAATAAACTATAAAAGGTAAAGTATTTATAATAGACCAAAGGTATTGGAGGAGGCACCCCTGAGTTGGGTAATCAGAGAATATTATCAAATAGATTGAATGAAACTAGAAGACTAAGATGATCGGAAAATCCAGAAAGGGGCAGAGAAAAGGAAGACTGATAGGATGGGCTGTGGGAGAAACAGTAAGAAAAGAGAATGAAATCCAACCTATTCAATCAACAACATTTACCAAGTGCCTACCAGCCACCAGGTCTAGTGGAGAAATTCCTTAGAACAACAGGAGCCAGGTGTTATCATGAAGATCTAGGGCTACAACGGGGTGAAACTGTAGATCCTGAAAACAAAGGGGGAAAGAGGAAGAGTAACATGACACTAAGAAGGGATTCTGATGTTAAAAGATGGACAACAATGTGGAAAAAATAATGATAAATCATGGCTTGACTTTTTTTATTCTTCATTCCTGTATTAAAAAGATATAGCCATATTGTCAACTGTATTAATTTCAGTGATGACGCAGTAGCTTGCTATTCTAATCCAAAGCTAGGGAGGATGAGGGTTAGCTATTAGTGTAAAGTTTTACTATTGTTATATTTCAATATCACATTTAAAAACAACCAAAAGAACACTTAAATAGATATCCCATTTTATGATTCATATTTTTGTAGAAAGAAAGACCCACTACATCCACAAATATACCTACTAAAACACATCACGCCATGAGAAAACAACATTAGAAAGTACATGAGCATTTTATTAATCATCCGAGAAGGGAATTTTTGAAAATACAGTGACAGCTTGCAGTACTTTCCTTTGAACATGTGCTGACTTTTGCTGTCTGTTGTTCTCATTTGTCAGGTTTCTTAACATTCCTCTTAGTACCGTACCTTTATTTAGTTCTCCCAGAGGAATATCAGCAATTTCTGCGAGCAAGAGGAAAATTTTCTGTCAATTTTGCATAATGACCAAAACAGAGTGATTGAATCACTTAATTGAAGAGCTGTAGTTTGTAATGGATGAATATTAGACCCTGTTCACTGTGAAAAGGAAACAGTGGGTGGGTGTTCATGCAGACAGTAAGAACAGAGTCAAGTCTTTTTTGTCTTTTGTTTGCTTTGTTTTTGGAAGCTCACACAATCTACAAGGGAATCCCCCAAACCCTGTAATAGCCAAAGGGTGACAGAGGGGAGGGGGCAGGGAGAAAAAAAGTATGTCATTAAAACAGGAGCACATAAAGCCTTGCATATAGATTGAGTTTTATATCCCATAATAATAATTTTTATTAGCCCACAAAATTGCCACCATTCTTGACCTGACCTGTTAGCATCACAGCAAAGATCCAGTTGAAGAATGTGCAATTTCTGTTAAAGGATGCATGGTGTCGATGCATTGGCCAGATTTTCAAATGTGGCTAACTTTTGGGCTATCCTAAAAGTTCTCAGTTCTCAAGGCTATGAGTACATACTTGTTTGATTGATTGGTAGGAAATGACCCAATGCAGTCTAAGGGATATGGATCAAGATCACAGCTTCAAGTCACCTACAACACTTAGATGGTCACCTTGCTCTTGGCCTATAAAAGAATTACTGTGTCATTTGGAAGATGCTGGTGCTGTTTCCTGACTCAGGATACCTCTCAACTCTCCCTCAACATTGAATAGATAATACTTTCCATTATCTATTCCAGCTAGAGTAAAAAAGCTGGTAAAGCTACCCTTTCTTTTGCCAGTTTTCTGCTATTTTAATTTTTGTCTTTTAAAAAGTTTTAGAAATATCCCAAACTATTTATTAATTGACCTGGAAAATCCTAGGAGGTCATATAACATTTTCTGAGAACATTTAAATAATCTGTTTTATTTTAATTTTAGAAATCATAATGAGGTCCATTTAGAGTTGCTCACCACCCAAGATTTATAGGGACAACCAAGAAGTTAAAATATTTGAGAGTGCAGTTTTCAGAATGTGTGCTTCAGGATATGAGAGTCTCCATTTTCCAACTTAAAAAATGATCAGTCTACTACTAAATGAAATTGACCCATGCATAGCCACTACCCCAGACTCTTGACCTTGAGCTCCTTGCTACTGCACCTACATGTTCCTCGTCATATAGACCTCTCTATTTGACTGTTTCAGTGTCTTTACAAAATGGTAGCTAATTTTACCTAAAGCTAGTGATATAAGAGAGCCCCACAAACTTTTATGATCTGAGAAATCATATACCATCACTCTGCTTTATTCTGTGCATTAAATGAGTCACTAAGCTTGGCCCACACTTGAAAAAAGGAGTATTAAAGAATTTGTAGGCATATTTTTGAATCCCCACATACCCCAAACTCAATTTCCCAGAAACCAACACTTTCAGTTCTTTCAGCTCTTTCTTCTAATTTCTACATTTGCATTTTAACTAATATGCTCACCATCTCTTTGTTGTAGAAATTAAGATTTATAACCTTTATACCACTGTCCACCCACCCACTTACCCCAACACACACACACACAATTCCTCTTACCACAGCTTCCCAACACAGCTGTAACAGATTTTTGGTTAAATCAATAATGAGTGTTTAGCCCTAACCTGTTTGGCTCAGTGGATAGAGCCCAGCCTGCAGACTGAAGGGTCCCAGGTTCGATCCTGGTCAAGGGCATGTATCTTGGTTGCGGGCACATCCCCAGTGGGGAGTGTGTACGAGGCAGCTGAATTGATGTTTCTCTCTCATCGATGTTTCTAACTCTCTATCCCTCTCCCTTCCTCTTTGTAAAAAAAAATCAATAAAATAAAATAGAAATCAGTGTTTAAATTAGCAAATCATGTAACATTATTTACAACTAAGGCTCATGGTGTAATTTATTTCATTTCTCTTCTATCACAACTTATTGTTTTCCCTAGAGGTAATAATTATCATTTTTTGGCTGCTTAATATTCTATGAGCCCATCACAAACTTATACACAAATTTTCTAAAAACACTCTTAATCTCTCAATAAATTGAAACAATTCAGGTAATCTATCAATTTTATTTTCATTGGAGTTGGATTTTAGCCCTTTCTCTGTCATTAGTTATGCAATCTTTTACAAATGGTGAAGAAACATTTTGACCCTCCATTTCTTCACCCATCAAATGAAGACAAAGGTCAATAAAGCAACCCTTCCTGATGCAGACTTCATCTAAGAATCAACTGAGAGGCCAATATAATTTAGAAAAAAATATACTTGAATTCTAAAATTCTGAAACTTCCTGTTCTGAGGTACAGGTCTAAAACAATTGGCTTTTTCCCTCCTAAATTCAATAAAGACAACTATAGCTGATGGAAGCAAGAACAACATAATGCCAATCAGATGGTTTTGCCCAAGGTAACTCAGGATGAGGCTCAAGGGACTTTCTTGACTAGTAAGCTCATTAACATTAATAGCAGCTGTGAGTGCATATCCAAACGGGGAAAATGCCTCATGGAGTAAAATATACTAATCTACTTTATGGACTACTTATTGATACTTTCAGTATTCTAGGAATAAGACAAACTGAGAAAGCATTAAATGTAAACATCACTTTCTTGTTAATTGAACTTCATTTCCCTATTCTCAACTTCATTTATAAGGGAAGGGAGAGGGATTAATGTAAAAATCTCCATTAAGTTTCATTATTTACAGGAGTATATATGGTATCAGAGGTATACTAGGAATTTTTATAGTAAAATATTTCCTCTGGAATATAAATCTTAAAAAATAATTTTGTTTTACCCTAAGAAAAAAATTAGTCTCCTACATTTCTGTAAAAAAAAATAATTCATCATTATTAAATTACCACATTACATGCACAATTAAACTTATTTATTAAACAAGGCATATGCCAACAACTTTACAATAATCCTCTAAACTGTAATAGCAGATTTTCAACTTTAATAACAACATCATGCAGCTAATACTCAAAGGACTAATTTTAAAAGTAAGGGCATTTGGTAATTGAAACTGAAATTATACAATTAAGCACTTGAGTAATTTAAACATGAACATAAGTGTCCTGGCTGTGCTGTTCTTGGCTTTTAGTCAAATTTACTAGTGCTGGTTAGACTGTCTCTCTAATTATTTCTGCGCATATTAGATCTTGCTAAACAGAAATTGAGAATTATTTAAAGTTTTTTATTCCTATGAATTTTCTGCTTCAAAAATACATCACTGCCGAAACCGGTTTGGCTCAGTGGATAGAACGTCGGCCTGCGGACTGAAGGGTCCGAGTTCGATTCCGGTAAGGGGCATGTACCCAGTGGGGGATGTGCGGGAGGCAGCTGATCGATGTTTCTCTCTCATTGTTGTTTCTAACTCTCTATCTCTCTCCCTTCCTCTCTGTAAAAAATCAACAAAATATATTTTTAAAAAATACATCACTATATTCTTCTAATTAAAGCTTCACACCGATAATTGGGAACAACCTTGTGACATTTATCAAAACTCCACAGAAATTCAAAAACAGGTATTTTATTTGTATACCTATTCCCAAAGTAGGCATCAAAGAAAAAGTTTTAACAGAAGTAAAAGGTTATCCAGTGAGTATATTTGACTTTTAAGTGTTTTTAAATGATCACTGTTTCTTTCCACCCCATATTAGCCTTTGGAACATTCTAAAATACAATAGGCTCTCTTGTCAACGAATGTGGTAGAAAAGCCTCTAACTTGGTAAAAATTATCTCTGTGATTTTTACTGTATGATCAAGGCTTTGGATATTACAAAATTACAGTGTGATTTAGAAATATTACTAAAGTAAATCATAAAAATCGCCAACTTTTTAAAGGTAGGGAACAGAAACAAGAAACATTGTAAATGTCCCAAAACAAGGCACAGGCTTTGAAACCAGAAGAAGCAGGCAGGCTGTCTCTGACCAATAGAAGGATTAGAAATAATGTAACTCAGCACGAAGGAAAGATGGCGTCCACCATTAAGACCTCATTACCACAACGGAGTACAGAGGCTCAGAACTGGGGGAAAGGGCACATTTCAAGTTAGGAAACTGCACAGTAAAGGGAGACGGGGATAAAAGAGCAGGTAAATTCCAGGATATGTTGACCATGCCTATTCCTTCTCCAGATAGATATTCAGGGTACGATAGGAGAGGCTGTAATAGGTGAAGCTGAACATGTAGGCATACTCCAGATGACAAAGAACCTTGGATTCAAGGCTAAGGCATTGGGATTTTTTTTTCCTGGAAACAATGGGGAGTCACTGTGGGGTGTTTTTAAAACAGAGAATAGGCATGATCAAATTTGCATTTCAAAAAGATCCTCTGGCAGCAGGGTGAACATGTTATTGAGGTAGGCTAGAATGGAGGAAAGAAAGGACACTTGTTACAGTAGTCCAGAACAGCACTTTACCACATTGCAATAGTCCAGAATGGCATTTTGCTATATTACAGTATTCTAGTACAGCACTTGACAATGTTACAGTGGTAGGCTGTGAAGAATGAGCACCTGAACCAAGTCAGCAGCAGCTGAAAAAGAGAAGGGTCTCTGGACAGTGTTTCACAGTGGTTAGAGCGTCAGCCTACTGACTGAAGGGCCTCGGGTTCAATTCCCGGTCGAGGGTATGTACCTGTGTTGCAGGCTCAATTCCCCAGATTATAGGTTCAATCCCCAACCAGGTTGGGGTGCATGTGAGAGACAACCAGTAACTGTGTCGATGTTTCTACTCTTTGCTCCCCCTCCTCCCTTCCACTGTCTAAATATCAATGAAAAAAAATATCCTCAGGAGAGGATTAAAAATATATATATATTTTAAAAGAGAAGGGACGAGGGAGAAAGGAAGGAAGATGGTGGTGTATGTAAATGCCTGTACTCACCGCCTTCCACACTACATCAAAATTACAACTAAAATACAGAACAACTGCCCTGAACCGGTTTGGCTCAGTGGATGGAGCATCGGCCTGCGGACTGAAGGGTCCCGGGTTCAATTCCAGTCAAGGGCATGTACCCTGGTTTCGGGCACGTCCCCAGTGGGGGGTGTGCAGGAAGTGGCTATTTGATGTTTCTTTCTCATCGCTGCTTCTAACTCTCTATCCCTCTCCCTTCCTCTCTGAAAAAAATCAATGAAATATATATTTTAAGTAAATAAAATAAAATACAGAACAATCATCATCCAGAACCACTAGAAAGCTGGCTGAATGGAAGTCCTACAACTAGAGAAGTAAAGAAGAAAGCACATTGAGACTGGTAGGAGGTGTGGAGGCACTAAAGGAGCTGGTCTGGCACCCATGTGTAGCTTTTCTAATTGGGAGGGAGACTGTCTCTGCAGAGGCCACCCAGAGGAGCAAGGAGTCCCAGTCCCACACCAGAAACCCAGCCCAGGGTCCAAGAGCTGGGAAAAGAAGTCCCTACGGGCAGTAAGAACTACAGGCTGTAAAAACCAGTGCAGATTGGGATTCAGTGACACAGATGCTGCTAGAGACCCAGCTGTTCCTCTTAAAAGGCCGGCACCATGAACTTAACTTACAAGGTCCTGCTTCCTCTGAGCTCCAGCACCAGGATGAGGCTCTGGGGAACACAGATACATACAAGGAGGAACTGGACTGTCTGGCATTGGGACAGAAACTCAGGGGTGGCTTTCTCCCAGATGGAGGTGCTCACAGGGATCATTTTTCCTATGCAGGGACCTCCAAGGTCGCACGGCTGAGTGGCAGCCATGTCTGTTTGCTCCGCCCTGGTAATTCTCTAAGACCCCACCTATCTAATTTACAACCCCACCCAAGCTGTGTGCAGCAGCTTTTGCATATGAATGGCCTTGTCCTTGATCAGGCTAAAATCTCTCATACAAGCTGCAGCTGGGTCAGAGAGCCCCAAACCTATCTCTAAAAGGTCCAAGACCCGGCACCAGCATCAGCTTGCCCGACTCAGAGAGCACCATAGCCCTACTGAAGCAAGTCCTGCTCAATAGGGGTGTCTCCTGCATAGCAGCTCTCCCACTGTAGTCACAGCTGGTCCTCACAGGCAATCAGCCTGGAGGTCAATTCCTCCCAGTGACACCAATAGCAATCAAGTCTCAACTACAAGACTGCACTCACAGCCCACAAAGGGGTGCACCTAGAGCTCCTGGCTCAGGTGACTGGGGATGCTGAGCCACTGGGCCCTATATAGTCATGTCAGGCCCTTTCAGAAAAGAAGCCTTTTTGTTTAGAAGAACTGATGCCAGCCACCTGTATGAATATTCTATCTGTCAGAAAAATATGGCTAGTTTCAGATGACATGCTAGTGATCCTTTGGGGCCAGAACATGATGCTGCAGGTTCTTGTTCTGGAAAAGCCAAGGGCCCAGGTCATCTGAACAGGCTGGACGTGTCAAGTAATAGCACCACTGTGTGCTCGAGACCCAGCTCTTCATTTCATTCATTCAGTGAGTATTTCTAATGGCTTATCATGTGACAAGCGCTGTGCTAGGTTCCGGGAAAACAATAGTGAGTAAAATAGATCCAATTCCCGCCACCATGGTACTTGCAGTTTAATTTCCACATCACACTTAAAATTCTGCCATTCATAAGCAAAAGCCTGCTTTTACAGGGGCCTCTATCTTTAACTCCATCTTCCATTAGAGGAAGGAATTTCTCAATAGCTCATTTCTTCCTAAGACCCACTCATTTGAGTGGATCTTATTTAATAGTAATAGGCATTATTTTTATAAAAATGTTGATAGTGATAGGCATTATTTTTGTAAAAACGAGTTGATCCTATACCTGCTGTTTGTCATCTATATCTTTATTAGCTAAAAGATATATTTATATTAAGCCTAACACATCAAAGTTCAGAAAGAAGAAGAGACTGATTCTCATGGCTCAAAGTTTAGTAACAATGGGAAGTAAGGGTCTTCCAGTCAAGTCCACTATTACCAGCACCAGGTAGAACAGATGGGAAAGATGGACAAGTAAAGTTCAGATTCTGAAATGTCACATATTGGCATTAGGAAATCAGACAGAGAGAACAGAGGGAAATGAATGTAAGCCACAGTATGAACTACAAGAGACTGAATTTACTCAAAGGATTTGAAAAACAAGCATGAGGACTGAACAGCCAAGAAGAGAGTGATACCAAAAAAAAAAAAAAAAAAAAAAATCTCATAAAACAGCTATCGCTGCTCAAAAGCAGAATCATTCTAAAGGTGGAGGCAAGTCAGGGCCTTTGGGTATATAAGGCAAAAAGAAGGGGAAAAGAGCCCTGGCTGGTGTGGCTCAGTTGGCTGAGTATTGTCCCATGCACCAAAAGGTTGCCTATCCGCAGTATTGGTTGTGCTGCCAAATCAATGTTTCTCTCTTCCCCTCCCTTACTCTCTCTCTCTAAAAAAATAAAGCAATAAAGAAAAATTTTAAGAAGGGAAAAAAAAAGAAAAAATCCTTTACCAAATTATGTCCTTACACAATCATGAACAACCTCTTATAGTACAGGATCATTTAAGAGACCTCAAAAAGTTTATAGGTTGCTTTTTGAAAATACAAAATAGCTGCATTTAGTCTTGTGGAGGAGTAAAGCAGAAATTCTTAAAATTTAGATTGTTTACTTTATTGAATAAGAGAATGTCAAGAAAAATGGCTGTGCTTTTTAGACACTGAATTTTAACATTTTCTAATCTTGCGTTTTGCAGTGAGATTGAGAGTCACATGGCAGAGCGGAGAAGGCCTCCAGCAGCCCTAAGGCTGTGGGTTGCCTCATCCTTGCCCCAGCTACTATGCATAAGCAGTTTACACGTTATCTCATTTAATTCTAGCACAATACTAAAGATTGGCTCAACATACCACTGGGTAAGTACGTGACAAAAGACAGAATACGTAGCAATTCTATTTGTAATTGCTCTTCCACAGAGTTCAACCGCTAGTTTGTTTCAAACACCCAGCACATGAACAACACCCACTAAAAGTAGCTCATAAATACATGGAGTACCAGGATGTTACCTTAAAATTTTTTTTCTTTGGCTATATAAGCACCTTCAAATAATTTAGTTGGAATAAAAAAAAAGAATTGTCCAACCAAGAGGCATACAAACCACTCAAGTTTATTACCGAGCAAAACTGCAGAATCACATTCAGAGGCACATTAAGAAACAGAAGTCTTTTATGATTTCTATAAAATCCCTTCCATGATTAACATATGGCAACATTTTCTATATTGTAACACTAAGGAAATTAACATCTAAAGGCTTGATCTAGCTGTATTTAGAAGGAAGAACAGAGAGTTAATTTATTTTAAGAACCTAGATCAAAATCCACACAATTAGACATTCACTTCTTTATTCAAAGGTCACTAAAATGCATACATTAGACATCTGCTACTTTCTTTTAAGGATGCTGAATTTTAAATCCAATAAGTCTAAATATAGCTTTAATATAATCTACAAATGACCTTACTAAGTCTTTCTACATCCCATAAAAGTATATTAATTGTATCATTTTACTTAAGTTCCCAACTTGCTGTGATGTATTAGCATATTAAAATTAACTCTGCACTCTCTAATCATTTCACCTTCTAAGCCAACTTACCAGGGCAAATTTGTGGTGTTACCTTCATATCATACTAGAATGTTTTGAAATATTATATTTTTTTAAATCTTTCACTAAGATCAGTGAATAATTAATTAACCTTTTCTAAATTCTAATAAAATCATGAGAAAATGAAAAGAATTACCAGATTGTAAGAACAGATAAGACAATGTGGCATTTCATCATAAAGTAAGACTATTTGAAGCCATTCACATTATTTTTAACAGAATGAAAACACTCTTAAGGAATGTTTTCTATGGACTGATCCATATAGCCAAATTAAAGCATACAACTTTGAAATTATACACTGGATTTTAGTTTCCTTAGCAACCAAATTCAACTAACTGAAGTGGAATACGTTTTTCAATGGCAAAACAATAATTTCTTCACAAATCAGGAAGAAAATAAAGTTGGTAAAATTTAAATGCAAACATTTTCCTCTCACAATTCACCCAACTTTATTCTATCAATCCAGTTTAACTGCATATTACTGTCATTGCTTCCAAATACTCTATTTTAACTTTATCATAGTTTATAAATCATTTAGCAAAACAAGTAAGACTTTTGGGCACATATTTAGATACAAAAGTTTTCCTAACTTCGTTTTCTTTTTATCTTTATTTGTTTTCCTACCTTACCCCTCTCAAATATCTCCTGCTCCCATCTCCTGATTTCTGAATTGATTTTCGTCTTATTCTGGAATGGGCTTTAGCAATAAGGCAAGGAATCATGGACTTAATTAATTAACTAATTAATTAAGGGAAGAACAAGAAGGAGGGAAGAGAAAGAGATAAGACTATCCACAATATTTTTGGCAAGCTCTGGAATAATCCCCTTTAGGTAAGATCCTATGATCTTACTGGAAAAATCAGGAAAATATATCACCTAATGAATTAATATATTTAGATCCACTGTCAACAAAATGGCAATTTCATACTCACAGAATGTCCAAGTATCTTACAAAGTAACTAGAGAATTAATCGGCACGTTTTTCAGATTAATTCCACTTCGGGTTAAGCATTGTTGAAGTTTATCTCTGGTTCAAGCCAGTAAGCAATTCTGATTTAGGACAAAAATATCAAGAAGCTTTGTTTCAATTTAGTTCAGGTTCAGGTTCAATACAATAACAACTGCAGTTCAGTTCTGGGAATGTGGAAACATGTTTACTAGTTTCTGATTCACATTCCCTTGGCTTCCTGGATGTAATTTAAATTAAAGAACAGGTATTTGGGCAACACTTTTAAAGCCCTTATTATGTTTCAGGGACTGTCATAATCCAGTGAGGAGACAGTCAAGTGAACAGGTGTAGTGATATGGAGAAAACTGCTGTATCCTAAGAGCTACAGTAGAATTTCTCAAGAGGACATCACCTTGGTTTGAAAAATGCTTTAATGAGTTCTTAAGGTTATAGGTCCACCAAAGAGCACCCTAAAATAACCACAAATCGTCACTAAAACTCTTTCTAAAGTCAATGCATCTTGTTTCCCCCCTTCTGGCTTGAGCATCACTATGCAGTTGGAAGACTAAATGGAGCAAGCTGAATGGTTCTGCATAACAGAACAGCAAGCAAGGGTCCCAAGGGTGCAGACAGATGTGCAAGGGAGAAGACACAACTGGCCCAGGGCCACAACACACAACTCCAGGGAGCAGCACATGTATTCTATGTGAATGGCATTGTATGCATGGGAGAGCCAGAGGGCCTGGGCAATACTGGGCAGTAAAGAATCCCAAGTGGCCAAGAAGAAATTTGAGGTGAGAGCAGAAATGTCTAGAAGGGATTTCTATAGCTATTTACCTTGGAATATGACATAAACCCTTCTTCCACTTCCCCTCCAAAATCAACTTTTAAGACTTCTAAAGTGAACTTGAATTTCTACTATTGGTTTTTGTTTCTGTGTAATAGGTAAATGGTGGTGGTTATCATTTGGGCTTCTGTCCTGATGATTTGTGAACCCAAAGCATTGCTGAACCTGGTATCCTCGTGGGCCCAAAACATACACTGATTGTGATGATACTGGACCCAAAGGACAGGAGAAAAGTTGAAATGTATGAGATGATTAATGAAACCTGTCTGTTATTTACATGTTTGTGAGAACAGGTGTCTCCATCTAGCTACTACCCCATGTATTTTTTTAATTATTTTTTAATCCTCACCTGAGGGTATGTTTTTATTGACGAGAGAGAGAGAGAGAAAGAGAGAGAGAGAGAGAGAGCGAGAGAGAGAGAGAGTGAGAGAGAGAGAGAGAGAGCGAGAGAGAGAGAGAGTGAGAGAGAGAGAGAGAGAGAGAGAGAGAGAGAGAAACATTGATGGAACAGAGAAACATCAATTGGTTGCCTCCCATATGCACCACAACTGGGGATTAAACCTGCAACCTCAGTATGTGACCTGATGACCAGGAATTGAAGCTCCAACCATCTGAGCCACCCAGTCAGGGCCCCACCTACTTCCTTTAACAAAACTTCTTGAAAAATACTTGCTATCACTCTGTAGTGGATTGTGTTGTTTATCTTCTATGTGCCTTTCCCTCCCATTCATGCAGGGCTCTCTCGAGGATGGCGTATAGTTCTCCATCCCATTGACTTTGGGATTGGTCATGTAACCTCTTTTAAACAATGGAATGTGGACCAAAGGGACAATGTGCCAGTTGCCAGCTGAAGCCTTAAGAGGCTTCCTGTGTTTCTGACCCACTTAGTCACAGGTCCCAGAATAAGGAGACACATTTATATGGGCTGAATTTTGTTCCCCAAAATTCATATATTGAAGTCCTAACCCCAAGTACCTCAAAACATGTCTGTATTTGAAGACAGATTTTTAAAGAGATAATTAAATTAAAATGTGGCCCTTAGGCCAAACTCTAATCTAACTGTTCTCCTTATAAGAAGAGGAAATATGACCCTGGCTGGTGTGGCTAAGTGGTTAGAGCAGTGGTTCTCAACCTTCTGGCCCTTTAAATACAGTTCCTCATGTTGTGACCCAACCATAAAATTATTTTTATTGCTACTTCATAACTGTCACGTTGCTACTGTTATGAACCGTAATGTAAACATCTGATATGCATGTGGTCTTAGGTGACCCCTGTGAAAGGGTCGTTCGACCGCCAAAGGGGTCGTGACCCACAGGCTGAGAACCGCTGGGTTAGAGCATCAGCCGAGGGTCTCGGCTTTGAGTCCAGTCAAGAGCACGTGCCTGGGTTGCAGGTTTGATCCCCACCCCCAGTCAGAGTGTGTGTGGGAGGCAACCAACTGAAGTGTCTCTCTCGAGTCGGTTTCTCTCTCTCTCTCCCTCTTCCCCCTCTTCTACTCTCTCTAAAAATTAATGGAAAAAATATCCTCAATCCTCCAGTGAGGATTTTAAAAAAAGAAAAGGAAATTTGGACACACAAAGAGATATCAGGCATGCTCACACACAGAGGAAAGACACAATGAGAACACAGGGACATGCAGCCATCTGCAAGCCAAGGAAAGAGATCATGAAAGAAACCAAACTTTCTGACACCTTGATCTTGAACTACTGACTTCAGAACTGTGAGAAAAGTAATTTCTGTTGTTTAGGTCACCTCGTCCACAGTATTTACTTATGACGGTCATAGCAAGTTAATACACACATGGATCAGACATAACCCATCTAGTAGCATGAAGCAGAACCAAACCACAGATACAGATCAAGAAATAGTGTTTATAACTGTAAACCACTTACACCTTGGGGTTGCTTGTTATGCATTATTATCACAGCAAAAACTGACCAACACACTTTCATTTCACAATTCATAGCAGTTTAGCTTCTGAAGTTGCTATTGCTAAAGAACATCATGTGCTGTTGGTCTGAAATAGTTAATCATAAAAGAAATAAAGTAAAATAGAAAAACATTACAACCTAAATACCAATAAAGACAAATTCTTAGTCGTTACTTATCCTGGTTTTTGTTCTACTTGCCCTTGGAGGCCATTTGTTATAATCAGTAAGATTTAGCCCTGGCCAGTGTGGCTCAGTTGGTTGGAGTGTCATCTGTGTTATCCCACACACCAAAAGGTCACAGGTTTGATTCCTGGTCAGGGCATATACCCAGGTTGCAGGTTGGATCTCAGGAGGCAACCAATCGATGTTTCTCTGTCACGTCAGTGTTTCTCTCCCCTCCGCGCACCCCCCCTTTTTCTTCCTCTGGCTCTAAAATCAATTTTTTTAAAAAAAATTCTAAGATTGCCGAAGCCGGTTTGGCTCAGTGGATGGAGCGTCGGCCTGCGGACTGAGGGGTCCGGGTCTGATTCCGGCCAAGGGCATGTGCCTGGGTTGCGGAATAAAATATATTTTAAAAAATAAAATAAAATAAAAAATTCTAAGATTTAGAAACGGATTTTCTAGGTTCAAATTCTTCTGCTTTATCATTTACTACCTTTGCAACCTTGGGAAAATTACTTAATTTCTCTGTATCTCCATTTTCCCATCTGTAAAGTGAGAATATAATAATGTCTACCAAAAGTTGTTGAAAAAATTAAATGAATAAATAAAAGAGCATGGAGCAATGTCTGACACATAGTATGTTTACAAGTCTGTTCACTATCAGTATTAATTGTCTGACTACACTGAGTATGATCTCCTGGCTCATGTTCATCTGTCCCAAACCTTTTCTCTTTTCATTCTGAACAATCTTGTCCATTCCCATGACTTCTTCTATATCTATTCAAAACTATACCTTTATTCATTACCTCTTTCTAAATTCCAAAGCCATACTTTCTACTGCCTACTGGACATCTCCAAGCTTTACCTCGGAGATTCCTGGTGAAGCCCTACATTGGTTTGATGACATCAGAGACTATCATGCCCTAGAACAGTGGTTCTCAACCTTCCTAATGCTGCGACCCTTTAATACAGTTCCTCATGTTGTGGTGACCTCCAATTTAATTGTTACAAATTGAACATAATTAAAGCATAGTGATTAATCACAAAAACAATATGTAATTATATATGTGTTTTCCGATGGTCTTAGGCGACCCCTATGAAAGGGTCGTTCAACCCCCAAAGGGGTCGCAACCCACAGGTTGAGAACCGCTGCCCTAGAGATAAATGAGACAGAATTGCATCCAAATAAATATATTCAGGTTTCCCACAGCTTCATAAAGATAATGTGTCTTAATGAGAACCCAAAGATATTCTAAAGTCACAAGAGGTAATAATAATAACAACATTTATTGAGATCCTTTCTATACAAGTTCTTTCCTAAACATGTTACACATATTAATTGGTTCATTTAATCTTTATAGAAACTTCATGCAGTAGGTGCTACTATTATCCCTATTTGATAAATAAGGAAAGCAAGGCACAGCAGCTTATACACGTCATACAGCTGAAAATAGTTTCATGTGTAACCAGGCAGATTCTAGAGCAGCCGTGGGCAAACTACGGCCCGCAGGCTGGATCCAGCCCGCTTGAAATGAATAAAACTATTGAAAAAAAAGACCGTACCCTTTTATGTAATGATGTTTACGTTGAATTTATATTAGTTCACACAAACACTCCATCCATGCTTTTGTTCCGGCCCTCCGGTCCAGTTTAAGAACCCATTGTGGCCCTCGAGTCAAAAAGTTTGCCCACCCCTGCTCTAGAGTCTACCATCTTAACCACTATATTTCACTTTCTCTCAGAAATACAACCTGAATAATTTCTCAGAAACTAAAACAGTTATTATGTATGACTAACATTTGGGGGTCCAAGCACACTCTCAAGTGAAGTGCTTTACACACATTAATTTGTTTCATCCCTCTCACATTGATGTCTGCCTCTCTCTCTCTCTCTCTCTCTCATTCTCTTTCCCCCAGCCAGCCCCAGCTCTCTTCCACTCTCTCTAAAAATCAATGGGGGAAAAAATATCCGTGAGTGAGGATTAATAACAACAACCAAAAAAAAGATATCTTTGCTTTCAAGAAACACCACATACAACCCTCAGAAGGAGGATGGAAATGGGGCATCCAAGGTAAAGGCAGTAAGTTGCACAAACCTTTTCCTGCCCAGGAGCAATGCCCTTCCTTGCCAGAAATGCCTCTTAAATAAATGCACCAGTCCCACATGTGACCTGACCCCAAGTAACGGTCTCTTTCTACACTCCCTTGCACAAATGACGATAAAAACGTTGTGCCCATCAACCAGCACGTTTAATTCAGGAGCAGCACTTAAATCTGCCTCTCATTTTCCTACCACTTCCCTGAAATTCCAGGGGACGGGGTTACTGTTAAACAGCAACAAGCATTATTCTCACAGCAGTGCACATTAATAATAATTCAGTGCGGTGTCATGGAAGCCTGTAGGCTCTTAGCTGAATTTATTTGAAAAATAAAGTTTGTGTTTTTTTCCCCTGAAGATCTTTACTTAAATCAGCATGGAACTCTTGTAAAGATAACCGCCAATAAGTCACAACTACCCAAGGAGCAGTCTTGTTATTTTTTTAATTCACTGCTCACCAAGACAACATAATGAACACACCTTTAGAGGCTCATACTTGCCCAACCATTGAAAATGTCATGGTTTCTCCTTCATGATGCTTCCAGGCATAAACTTCATTTTTCTTTTAATTCTCTGAGATTCTAGTAAAACACCAATTTTCAAATGCAAGCTACTATGAATAATTTTGTGATAAGTTAGCAACACAAGCTTTGTTTCATCATCCACTAATAATTAAGCTCCTTTTTTATTTTTTTTTAAAAAATAGCAAACCATCAAGCCAGTATAGTTTCAACATCTGTTTTTTCAATTTTTGTTCAGAGTTCTCTTAGATGTTCCTGTATCCCTTCATAAATGACTAATAGGAAAGATACAACACTAATAGGAAACACAACTTCATGCAACTTCGTTGACAGTTGGTTTCAGTTAACAGCTGGTCTTTAAACTACCCAACATAAAAGCATACATTTTAGGGGGAAAAACTGACCCCAAAACTGCTTCATAAAATGAAGTATTTCATTTTTCAAAGCCTTAGGATTATTTGAGAAGCTATAGTACTTAAAAGTCCCTAGAGTTGTTGTTTTTTAAAGAAAGTTAAAAATTTCCACCTTTAAATATCAGAGACTAGAGATTTTACAATTCAATAAGTGTCAGAAATAAACTGCAATTCCCTTCAAAGCCATATAAAAAAGTAAGCCTCTGTAAAAAGTTTTCCCTTCCAATGGTGAAGTAAGGGCCTAAAATCAGAGCAAACAATCATGACGGTCTTTCTGCAATGGTGCTCAGACATCCAAATTATCCAAAGCTTCCATATGCTCAGGTTGGTAACTATGCTTTCTCTGCTACCCAACAGCTGCCCCCTTTTGGTTAAAGAAATACTACAAGAAGCACACCATGAATCAGTGTGTTCAATTTCCGACCATCCTCCAGGCAGATGCGGTCCCTTCCAAAGTTCACAGACTACAGAAAGTACCGAAAAGATGTGACTTCTTTATTAAAATAATTGCTTTTTTTCCTTTTCCATCCCATATCCTCTAGACTAGCGATTTTCAACCATTTTAGGTTGAAATAATCAGGGGCACTGACCTCTTTTTTCTTTAGAATGTCAAATTAAAAATGACAATAGCCAACACAACAATAGCCGTTGGTGTGAATAACTCAAAATTACACCTATTTTTTGTCAGATCAGCAAAAAATGTATTTTTTGGTATGCCACAGAATTTTAGTAATTAGTTTATGTGTGTCATGAGATTTTTAACAAGTTGAAAATCACTGTTCTAGACCAATGAATTTGTTTGTGGGATGTATGGGGGGGGGGGTAACTTGGCTCCAAGAAAATGTTAGGTGGATTCAGGAATGTCTAATGGTCTAATGATCAGTGTCTCTCAGAAATAAAAGACCATCTCTCAATGGAAGCTTCTTGTTGGGTTCATCTCCTTCTATGAAACTGCTGGGTTCTCACATACCAGGGTTGGGTTTGCTTTCTCCCCAACAGGGATAATGTGCTTTTGAACACTTCTGCCAAATTACTGACAGAAAGACTTATTTCCTCTTCCTGAGAAAACAAACTGATAGTGACAGAAGCAAGAACATAACTTTAGCCACTAAATTACACATTACAAAGAATGGATGGATGATGAAACTCCCACATAATAACATTCCAAATACCTTTGCAGCTAAGAGTTTGTAAGAATGGTCAAAAAGTCACAAAAGTACCTCACCTGGATGTTCTTCCTAGATTTTTCATGGCCTCTGCCTTACTGTCTTTTGAACGTATTATTTTTCATTAACACACCAATAAGGAGCATAGTTAATGATTGTATAATTGGGAAATGCCAAGAGATTTTACTTGAGTGTCCTTGTCTTTCACAGACTAAATTAACTACATAACTTGCTCCATTAAGAATAACATTCACAGCCGAAACCGGTTTGGCTCAGTGGATAAAGCATCGGCCTGCGGACTGAAAGGTCCCAGGTTCGATTCCGGTCAGAGGCATGTACCTGGGTTGCGGGCACATCCCCGGTGGGAGATGTGCAGGAGGCAGCTGATCGATGTTTCTCTCTCATCGATGTTTCCGGCTCTCTATCTCTCTCCCTTCCTCTCTATAGAAAATCAATAAAATATATAAAAAAAAGAATAACATTCACAATTTAACATTTGTGTTCATTTCTCCATACGTATAAACACTACCACTCTCTCTGATTCCAAGTCATTACTGAGTCCCAGTAATCTTTATGCCCAACACACTGTCATGCATAGGTGAGTGCTTTAACAAATACTATTGGATAATAGTTTACTTGATTATAGAATATTCCAAAATGTCCCATTTTTTAAGTCTCCCCAACAGAAAAAACTGTTGTAGCCTTTATATCCTGCTTAACTCAAAGTCTGACAAATTCCTTTCAAAAACCCCCAAATGTATAATCAATACTCAGAGACATATGTAAAAGTGTCTCTACATATCATACCTGCTCGCCTGCCTAAAACACAAAATCAAATACAAAGTGAATTGAAAAAACATGTACTGGAAGTGGTTTAGCTTCTCAGCATCAAAATTCAGATGAGGCATTCTTTGATACAAGAGAACTGTGACTCAAAATCCTAATTTTTATGATCTTTATTAAATAAGCAAAATCTACATTATTTAACATTCCCTCCTACCTTCTCTGAAACAAAAGAAAGCACACAACACATAGTATTGTTCAGAGTAAACTGTGAATTAATGCTATAAATATGTTGGCGGCTAACTACTGTGTGTTGAAGATAAACACACAGCACTGTTCACAGCCAGGTGTTCCAGGTGTGCCATCAATGTTTTCATGTTAACAATTTATCATTAAGTGTGGATGAGGTGGTGCCAAGTTGCCACCAGAGAAACCTGGTGTGCCCAAGTTTAGAGGACAGGGAACAGAGAATGTGTCTTGGTTATAGAACAAAAGAATTCGTTTTATCACTTGCCTTTACCGCTGGAGAAAATGGCTCCTGGTGTGCTGAACTCCATGATAAATGTGCCCCCTCTAGTTCTTTATTGCCTCTGTAAATCACAGGACTGACAGCAGTTAATAAGAAAAGCTTTTGAGTGGTTTTGAAGTTTTGCTTTGTACAAATAAAGTCTCATATTAAAGATTTTGCTAGTCCTCGAGGTGTAGAAAAAGCAGCACACACAGAACTTCCCTACCTTTAACTGTTTGTCTCCTTTTTTTAATTTTTCAAACGAAAAGGAAGAAAACCTTTCAGACATGCACACTGGAAAAATAAAAAACAGATCATAGTTTAAATGGCTTCATATACTCACAGAGTTCCTGGTGCCACTGAAATTACAATTGCTCTAGCTTTTATCATCTGGATATTCAGATAAATACCAGAAAGATATGTGGTGGAAAGAAGGTTGTTACGGAAGCTTTGTTATTACACTTCTGACCATAACTGTATGCTTTACTTCTTTTAGCCAACGCAAATTTTGGTCCAGCGTGGAGAAAGAGAACTCTAAATTCCATCGGATCGATCAGCTGCCAGGTCAATCATAGGTCCTGGGATCCTCAATTCTGAAATCAAATTTCAGAATATAATTGAAGGTAAAAAGAATAACAAAGCTACCTCACCAAGTAGCCTTTTTCCCCAAGGAGTTCAAAATACTTCAATACAACAGATTTGTAAAATCTTAGAGGGCAGGTTTTATTATTTGTACTTTCTCGCAGAGGAAGCCAAGGCACAAACAGCAAGACAGGTCTTTTCCTGATTACTGCCGAGTTCTCCCGAGAGCCAAAAAACAGGACTAGCTAGAGTCAGTATTCTTCTTAAAAGAACTCACATTTTACAGTCCACAAAATAAGAACTTTGAATGCATTTTCTTCTGACCAGATCTCACAGCAAAACAGAGCAGGGTTATTAATCCACATAAATTGTCTGAATAACTCTCTGTACACCAGAAACTTGCCAGTTTACAATCTTGGGTTCAACTCCACTTTACCCCACACGGTAAGAGCAAATAACAATTGGACTTTTATATTACCTACTTGCAGCAGTTTGCAGCTTGGTAGACATAAAGTTAAAGGGACTAGACAATAGCTAATCTTAATGAAGGTTTTTAGGACATTCTGATTAAGTGCACATTTCATGGTAGTGCATATCCAGGACCTGACTTTATCATTAGGATTTCATTAAATGACTGAAACAAATTAGAACTAATGTTCCAGTGGTTTCGTTTCCTTTCTATGGTTTGCTTTACCCTAGTCTAACTCTTGCCAATTCTTTCCAAAGTAGATTTTCTTAACCCATCGTCCCAAGTGAATTATAATGAACAAGAACCCCTATTCTTCCAGGCCTCTCTGTTGAGATTTCCAAACTGCACTGGTTGCCCTGAGAGTCATCTGCAGAAGTCGGCATAGCAGCGCTGTAGTAACTCAGACTTATCAGTTCTTGCACCACTGGAGGTAGGACAGATGTGTAGTTACCTCTCCATTGCCATCTCTATACTCCCAGAAATTATTCCATGAAGCCCAGAACTCCTGTGGAATACTGAGGTGTTCCCATGGAAGAAAAACCCAGGTTCTGTATGGATTATCAGGATGAATTTCCTTAAATCTCTGCTTGAACTCATCGGTAGAAATCTGGCCCAGGACAGATAAAGGACTCATGCCGAGGAAGTCAGATGTATCCAAATGTCTCATAGCTGTGGTCAAGTGAAAGTATCCAAGACAGCATCCACACTTGACATTTAAGAGACTGACGAGATGGAATGGCAGTGTGATCCATGGGTCGTAACCAGATTTCCTGGGCTTTAGAACAATAAGACCCAATCCAGGCTGCTTCAGAAGGCAGTGGACCACAGTCCAAAGGACCAGAGACTCCAGTGTTAAACAAACACAAAAACAAAATACAGAGCTGGTGCAAATCCAAGTTCAGCCACTTTTTAGCTTTGTGACCTTGAAAATAACCTAACATACGGGAGTCCCTTTAAATCTATTCATAGGATTGGTACATAAGATTTAAAGGGACTTACACCGTGTCCCACAGAAAAGGCACCCAGTAAAGAAAGCACTCACTAACTTATTCCACAAATACGTGCTGGGAAGACTGCTTCATGTATGTTATTTCATTCAATCCCCATGGCAATTGTATGACTGGCCCTGATGTAAAAGAGAGGTATAGTCGGGGGGGTCATTTTAAAAGAGATCCCAATCCAAAGGGGTCAGCGTACCTCAGTAAAAATACACTGGAGATGGACCCTGGAATGCAGCCAGAGGAGAGGCATGTGGCCTGAAATCTGCCAGTCCCAGACTGGGAGCCCAGGAGAGTGCGTCTCAAGAGTCAGAGCTAAGCATCTGACAATCAGAGAACACCAACAGCAAGCACATCAGGACTGCCAAAGAAGACTTCCTGCCCTTTGTCCCTCCTCCTTACTTCTCCCAGCCTCTACCCTGGTGTGGGAAGGATGGGGAAGAGAAGCAGCAGAAAGGGAAATAAAGAAGTCAACTCTTCCCTGCTCCTACTATGGACTTCTCCACCTGAAACAATACCAAGCTGAACAAGAAGAGTGACTTGAACTTTAATAAAGTTTGGGTTAGTAATTTTAATTTCTGAAATTAGACTGTTTTTATTACTAGAAGTAACCAGAGTATATTTCTTTAATGCAAGAGTGTCTGGAAAAGCTAAGGGGATGCATCTAAGATTTCATCCAGATGCAGGCAAAGAACTGGCCCAAAGAGTGGGACTGACAAGGAGTGGAAGAACATTGCTTATATCCTACAGAGTTCCACTTTTCATCATACCATTGTCTTGAATATAAAATTAATTCACCTCTAAGTCAAATGAAACCAGAATATGAAAATGGGGGGAAAGAGCATGGCCATCAGCCAAATTAAAAAAAAAAAAAGTAATTCTGAAAATACTTGTTGTTAAATTTAAAGATAAGTATTACATGCTGATATGGAAGTCTACATGCATGAAAAATCTGTATGAGTCTCCACAGCCAAATACATAACTCCTATAATGCACTGGAATTCATTTAGTCATTCATTATGGATATATTGGGCAAGAAAAGTAAGGCCTATAAAATTCAAAGTGAAGAAGCAGCTATAATTTGAATAAATCAGACTATTTCCTATCTCATATTATGTTGATGGTCATTTAGCCAAAAATATAACTTCCTCTCCACAAAAAAAAAAAAAGGTTTCCACATAATTTGAATTCACTAGACAAACATCAACCCATTCCTTCACTTCATCTAGCATGGATCTAACCGAAGATAAAAATAAGGGGGTTGTTGGTCTTAAGAGATCCAGGTTTTTGTGTGCTTTCCAACTAGGTGTAAGAATATTAAAAAACTGGAAGTGTTGGTAGGGTGGAAAGGAGCAGTTAGGAGGAACACACTAGGGCTACAGTAATATTGGTAATATTCTGTATCTCAGTTGAAAAGTGAATACATTTTATTTATTTCATTGTTCTTTAGACATCACATACACATAATGTATATTTTAAAATTTTCAAAAGCTTTTATATTATAGTGACAGTAAAAAGATCAGTGATTGCCAGGGTTTGAGAGGAATAGAATGAAGCAGCAGAACACAGAGAATTTTTAATGCAGTTAAGTTATTCTATTTGATACTATAACAGTGGATATGTTATTATACATATGTCGAAACCCATAGAATCTATAACACTAAGTAAGCACTAATGTAAACTGTGGACTTTGGGTGATAATGGCATGTCAATGTTAAGTTCATCAACTGTAACAAATGTACCACTCTGATGCAGGACGTTGATAGTGGGGAGGCTGTGCACGTGTGGGATCAGGGGCATATGGGAACACACTTCCCGCCTAATTTTGCTGTGAACCTAAAACTGCTCTAAAAATTAAAGCTTATGTAAATAACAAAAAGCTTTTGTACTGTATTGTTAGTCTCTCTACTTCTGAATGCTCAACTCCAGCTGTTCAAAATCTATTTTAAGTGACACCTCCATAAGACCTTCCATGGCACCTCCTCTTCCCACAAAAGAAGCCATTACTCCTCTCTATGCTGCCACAGGTACTGACCTTTATTCCAATCCTTCCATGAAACATGTATTGCACGTGTCCATCTACCACCCTTCCCTCACTGAGGGAAAGGTAGACATCATGTTAGTGTTCTTTATATTTTAAACACCTGCAAGAGTGTATTGTATATAACAGATACTCAATATAGCTTAATTTCATATTATAACTTTACATAATTTACAAAATAATATAATCAATGTTAATACTGAAATTTAATGGGGAAAACTCAGTCTCTGTTCTTGGTCTACTGCCAGGTGGTCTTTTACCAGGAATCATTCTAAACTTCTAATCACAGTTCAACAACCATCTGCCAAATCATATACAGGTATTGATATCTGCCACTCTACGGTTAAAGTACATCAAATGTCAATGCAATCAACTCATTAGCAGGCTTGTATCCAGCTTCAGTACTCACTACCCACTTTTTCACCTCTTTGATTAGCAGTGTATGGACCATACTCCTCGTCTATCAGCTGAGCAGCTGCCTCAGTAATATGGCTAATATAAAATCAAATGAGCAAAAGGAAGTGGTAAAAAAAAAAACAAACCTGTGAGCACTCTGGCACCCTCTTATGCAGAATATACTATAATGTAGCAAGGAAAGCAAATGAAGTTTTTAAATTGCTTAGAGAATAATTTTAACCAAAGTCACAAGAGGTCATTAAAAAGCACTGTAATTGCCCTTGGATCATACTGTGTTATCAATCTTCCACCTTCCTTGCTACCTGAGATTTTAAATCTTTCTTGCTGATGTAAAAATCATAGCAAACCTGACGTGTGACTGTCACAGGCAGAATCTGAATGTTAGAGGTCAGTATGGCTTACTGGTATGCTGGCCCACTGCTCAAAATTTTATATCTCTTCTGTCCCTCCGTTATTGCCTGACATGATTTAACAACTGTAATTCCTTATTTAACGATGTCAAAGGTTTTTAGGAAATTGACTGTATTTCACCAACGATATATTTCTTCTTGATTACGGAGTGGTTAAAATGATTTTAAACCAAGACAGCAAAATAAAGCAGTAATAAAATCAATAAAAGGTGCTTAAAACATTCCTTCTATTAGGTAATGGCATTTAAAATATCCGTAGCTTGTAATGGCACTTAGGATATGCCCAAAAATCAATGAGCTAAATTACTTATTGAACTAGTTAATTTGAACATTGAGTTTTTTATGTATATTGATAAAAAGGGCTACAGAATCCTCTTGGCAAGTAGTAATACCACGTTCATGGTCAGATGTCTCCCTCTGCTGGAAAAACAAATCAAACAATTTACCCCAGTTACAGAACAAAAAGATAAAAAATTAAAAGATGTAACCTCAAAAAGCCCACCACAGGTCTCTGAAACTTAAAAGGCTCCAGAAATTCATGGGGAAAAATACAAAATCATTAAGGGTTAAAAAACATATGCACCTTTTAAAAACTTGGTCATTAACCTGGAATTTTGTCATTTTCTATCCTAGGGATTTTTGGTATCTTAGAATAAGATTCAAAAGCCTTGAATCCTTTCTCTTTGATGTCAGAAGGAAAGGGGTTTATATTTTAAAAGAGATAGAGAAAGTAGTTTAATTGTATCAAAATAAATTTAAGCTGTCTTTGCAAATGAAGGTTTCTGAGAATTCAAAGTATGAATCCACTAAACAGCTTCACATACCTCTCTCCCTGTCTGAGGTGGTGGTATGAGAATTTCCAATATTATTATTACCATTATTTTTTTTCAAACATCTACTATTTAAAATGCTAAGTACTTTATTGAAAAGACTCTTCACAACTTTTCAATTTCTCCCCCTGCCAGTTCAGCCCTAAGCAGGTGTTAAGAGTTCTGAAGAGCTTGCCTCAGGACTTTCAACTGGAACTACAAAGGGGAGCTTCAGGAATTATGATAAAAGGTGTTAAGAGAGAAATGAAGGTGAAGAGGTTATCTGAAACTAACCTAAAACTGTACATAGTACCTTTTGAAAAATTCAGCTACCTCAGAATATGCCATTTTGGTTTTGAATGGCTTCATTAATAATAGCCCATATTTTTTTCACTTACATTTCAACACATTTCATTTATTTTTGAAACAATGGGTATATAAAAAATTGCACACACTGTTAGGAGAGATTTTTAATCAAAGAGATTCTACATGAGTTTTTATGAAACTCTTGTATATGAGTTTGATTTTGTTTGCAGGCTCCAAATAAATGAGTAACCTACAGTCCTGACCTTCACGTATACTCTAGGACAGTGGTCGGCAAACTCATCCGTCAACAGAGCCAAATATCAACAGTACAACGATTGAAATTTCTTTTGAGAGCCAAATTTTTTAAACTTAAACTATATAGGTAAGTACATTGTTATTAACTTAATTAGGGTACTCCTGAGGCTTAGGAAGAGCCACACTGAAGGGGCCAAAGAACCACATGTGGCTCGCAAGCCGCAGTTTGCCAACCACGGCCCTAGGATAAGAAGACACACATGTCAAATGAGCCATTACTATCCAGCATGATGAGCACTGTACGAGAAATGCACACAAAGTGCAGTAGGGACTTATAGGATGGACTAACGCTGCCTGGGGGAGATGAGGAAAACTCCAGCAGAAGAGATAACCAACTGGGGTCTTTGAGAAAGATCTAGAATTTCTCCTTGTGTATAAGGAGGTCAAAGGCAATTCAGAGAGCAGGAACTAGATGAGCACAGAAAAAAGCAAATGGTTGGAAATAAGTGAAATGTTAGAGTTTCGGGTGCGTTTGGCAGAAGGTGAGAGCAGTAGGAGATGAGGCTCTGATGGGTTGGTTAAGACCAGTTGGGAAGAGTTTTGGATAGTTCCCTAGAGTTCAGATTTCATCCCAGAGGCACTGGAAAAGTTTTGAGTGATTTTAAGGAAGTCACGTTGTGAGGGGCAGGGGGAAATGCCAGCAATGTAGAAGGTCCTCCTGGAAGCAGGTGAGAGGTACCTGCAATAATACTGGTGAAAGTCAAAATTAGGCATAGCATATGAATATGACTACTAAGATAAGGAA
The DNA here is from genome assembly GCF_000327345.1 of Myotis davidii. Lineage (NCBI taxonomy): Eukaryota > Metazoa > Chordata > Mammalia > Chiroptera > Vespertilionidae > Myotis > Myotis davidii. Next base: position 610,576 of record NW_006288601.1, read on the forward strand.
CTGTAGATATTTGGAAGACTTGAGAGAATGTCAATGATAATGAAACATTACCACAAACCCAGATTAACTCTTACTTCTCTTCTAACTTCTATGTCAAAAAGAAGAACTTTTCCCACATTATGTGAGCAATGTACTTATTTTTTTAAGATGTTTGCCTTATGTTGTTCTTGCAGAAAGCAAAAATTACAGTTTACTGTTGACAAACATTGCTCTATTCTTAAAACATAAAGTATACCAACTTCAAATTGATTCAACTTGCTTTAAATTCCTCCTCAATAATTTTCCTAGTTTCATTAATACTGGGAAACTAGAGATGTGTGCATGTGCCCAAAACTGGAAGGAACATAAAAACTAAAATGAGTTGCTCTACTTGATATTAGGATATGGTTAATTTTTTTCTTCCAACAGCAGTTATCTAATATTATTGCCTGCTTTCAAATTCAAAGTAAATACATCTTTGATTTACTGTCTTGAAGAAAATAAGAAAAGGGAAAATACCTCTACTTAAAAAGATGAAAAGCTTCATCTGTCTCCAAACCTTATACTAGTTTTGATGGTACATTCATCAATCTACATCTAAAAGTCAGGTAAAACTAAGAAGAAAACAAATGTTTCATTTTACACAACCATTAAGAGTGGCTCTGAAAAGAATCAGAATGGAAACAAAAGACATAAGTGCAAAGTGGCCTTCAAGACATTTTAGAACATTAAAGAGATGAGAATAGTTGTTTATTATATTAATTTAATGAATTCTTTTTATTAAAGCTGAAAGCCTGTGTAATTGAAGGAAGAGGTAAATTCAAAATAAAGGTCTGAGGCTCAAACAAAAGTAGCTCCCAGGGTTGAATCTGGCCTCCTGGGTTTTCTTTTATAGTCAACTGTTGTAAGTGTTCCTGTACCAATCTTAAAGTGTCTTGTTTTAATCGCAACAGCCCCTAACACTGATCCTGAAAGAAAATTAATTCTTCAGATGGGAGCTATCCTGCAGGCTGCACACCACAGTCTCTCTGGGCTTCATCCAAGAGAAGTGAACTGTGCTCCACTGTGGCCTCCTTACAAGCTTTCAAAGCACAATGGAAAATGGTTTTCTAACATATTTGTACCATGCAAAGGTTCCTGTGGAGAGTTCTATTTCCTGGATATAAACTAGAAATTGCTGTAATTTTTTTTAGTTCTTTTTAATTTGCAGTTAAATGAAATATGACAATAACAAGAGAAATAACAACCATGCAGGTATCCAGGGCCGACACATGGAGCAATCACTTGTGTAAAGCCTAAGACAAGGAAAACCGCTTTTAAACTAATCAAGTCTGCAACAGTTAGTCATTTGAAAAATCAAAATAATCAGAAATGCATTTAGAAAAAAGAATTTTAAAAAACACATTTTCATAAACTAAAAACCTGAGGCAAAAGATAAAGATTAAAAAAATACTCAGTAAACACAAAAGATGAATTTCAATTCTTACATACTAGGTTATTTAAAATAGAAACACCAGGTAGTAAAAATACAAAATTCTTATAATACGTTCGAAAATATAATAATGATGATGACCCTACACTCTAATAATAATCATGTCTAACACTATTGAGTTTTTACTGTGTTCCAAAACCTGTGCTAAGCTCTATCACAGGACAGACTTGTTTTTGCCTGCCCAGCATTCAATCCTCCCTTTTGGTTTACAACATCGTCTTTTTCCTTCCCCACTCCATGTGATCCTAATGAGTTGATCTATCACAACTGCCCCAACTCCAAATTGATCCCAAACTGGACATTTAGGAAACTCCCTTCCCCTGGGCACAGCAGTTAGTTCTGGGATGGAATCCAGACCTACAAAGGCCAATCAAATTTCATAAATTAAGATTTGGAGTTCAAAGTCTCCCTTTCTTTAAAGATTTAAACCTAAGACTGACTGTGGCCATCAACACGTTTCCCTGTCACTGGTAGGAAATTTATCTGAAGATGGAGCCAGAACACAGGATGCTTAAAGGTAGACAGAAAAACACCATTGGAGACCCTAGAACCAGCAGAGCCCTTGAACTTGTCTGTTACATAAGATAATAAATTTCTTTTCATGTTTGAGCTGGAGTATGGTTCCCCTACTAGCAATCAAGAATTATGTGGCTGCGCACACCTACAGGTAGCCTCTGCAGTCACATGAGTAAAAGGAAATATCTGAAAAAGAAACAAAGAATACAACTCCACTTACAATAGCATAAAAAAATACTTAGAAATAAATTTAGGCAAGGAGTTGAAAGACCTTATACTGAAAATTATAGGATGGAAGAAACTGAAGAAGACACAAATAAATGAAAAGATATCCCACATCCATGAATAGGAAGAATATTGTTAAAATGCTCATACCACTCAAAGCCATCTATAGCTTCAATACCAAAATTTCAATGACAATTTCCACAGAAATAGAAAAAATAATACTAAAATTTGTATGAACCACAAAGACCCCCAAATAATCAAAGCAAATTTAAGCAAGATCATCAAAGTTGAGCGCATAATACTTCCTGATTTCAAACTTTATTACAAAGCTATAGTGATCAAAACAGATGGTATTGCCCTGGCCAGTGAGGCTCAGTTGGTTGGGCATCAATCATGCACCGAAAGGTTGCTGGTTCAATTCCCAATCAGGACACATGCCTGGGTTGCAGGCTCCATCCCCAGTAGGGGGAGTGTAGGAGGTAGCCAATTCTCACATCGATGTTTCTCTCTCTCCCTCTCCCTTCCTCCCTCTCTAAAAAGCAATACAAAAATATGTATTTTAAAAACAATATGGTACTGGCATAAAAGCAGACGCACAAACCAATAAAACAGAATACAGAGACCAGTAATAACCCTACACATATACAATCAACTAATAATTGATAAGGGAACCAAAAATAGTATCTTCAATAAATGATGTTGGGAAAACTGGATGCTCACATGTAAACAAATGAAATTGGATCCTTATCTTACAACACACAAAAATGAACTTAAATTAAAGACTTTAAAATAAAACCTGAAATTGTAAAATTCCTAGAAGAAAACACAGGGGAAATAGCTCTTTAACATTGTTCTTGGCAACAATTTTTTTGATATGACACCAAAAATGTAGGCAACAAAAGCAAAAATAAACAAGTGTAACTACACAAAACTAATAAGCCTCTACAGCAGTGGTTCTCAACCTTCTGGCCCTTTAAATACAGTTCCTCATGTTGTGACCCCCAACCATAAAATTATTTTTGTTGCTACTTCATAAGTTTTGCTACTGTTATGAATCGTAATGTAAATATCTGATATGCAGGATGGTCTTAGGCAAACCTTGTGAAAGGGTCATTCGACTCCCAAAGGGGTCACGACCCACAGGTTGAGAACCACTGCTCTACAGAGTAAAATAAGTGATCACCAAAGTGAAAATACAACATAAAGAATGGGAGAAAAAAAAAAGAATGAGAGAAAAATCTGCAAAGTGTATATATCTAATAAG
>NW_006288601.1:614269-618194 GCF_000327345.1 Myotis davidii
CGGCTTGTCCCTCTCCCGGGCCGCAGCCTGGCTGATGCCCATTTCTCTCGCTCAAGCTCATTTGTGCCTGGCTGATCCCCATTCCTCTCTTGCGAGCCCATTTATGCCTGGCTGGTCCCCATTCCTCTCTCCCCAGGGTTGAGTGTCTGAGCCATTACAGCGTGACAGCGTGAGGCTGTGATGACCATATTAGCTCTTTATTATATAGGATACCTGATTTAAAAATGGGCAGCAGACCTAATAGACATTTATCCAAAGACATACAAATGGCCAACAGGTACATGACAAAATACTAATAATCAGGGAAATGCAAATCAAAACCACAATGAGATTATCACCTCACACATGGTAGAATGACTAATATCAAAAAGACAGATGATAACAAGTGTTGGAAGGATGTGGAGAAAAGGGAAGCTTGTGCACTGGTGGTAGAAATGTAAATTGGTACTGCAACTAAGGAAAAGAGTGTAAAGATTCCCCCAAAAAAACAAAAAAAAAGTATCATGTGATCCACCAACCACTCTCTCAAATGAAATCACTCTCTCAAACAGAACTAGGCACCCCATGTTCATTGTAGCATTCATTGTTAGTAATGGCCAACACTTGTGACCATCATTGTTACTAAGGCCAACAACCTAAGTGACCGTTAATGGATGAATAGATAAGAAAATGTGAAATATTATTCAGCCATAAAAAGGAAATCCTGCCATTTGTGACCACATTGATAGAGATCTTGAGGGCATTACACTAAGTGAAATAAGTGAGATAGAAAAATAAATACTTTAGGATCTTGCTTACACAGGGGTGGGCAAAAGTAAGTTTACAGTTGTTCATATGGAAAATCCTATAGAGTAGGCCCTCGGGTTACATCGGAGATCTGTTCCCACGGTGCAACGTAACGCGATTTTCACCGTAAGTCAGAACCCACCTACATAAGCACCTGCGTCACTCACATGGAGCACAGATACAGCAGTAATGAAGTGAAACAGTAAAAAAAAATTTAAAAGAAAGATAACAATTCCTGACCTTTACTTGTGGTAAATAAACAAAAAACATAAAGCACATATGTACATACGTCAAAATGACGGAACTTATTTTTTTTTTTATAAATAAATGGGAGATGGTGACGTAACCACGAAATGACATATGTCGAGCCCTACGTAACCCGAGGATTGTCTGTATAACAAAACCCTAATATGCAAATCGACTGAACAGCAGAACGACCGGTCACTATGATGCGCACTGACCACCAGGGGGCCAACACTCAATTCAGGAGCTGCCCCCTAGTGGTCAGTGCGCTCATACAGGGGGAGCGCCAGTCAGAAGCCAGGCTCACAGCTGGCGAGCGCAGCGGCAGTGGCAGGAGCCTCTCCCACCTCCAAGGCAGCGCTAAGGAGCAGCAAGCCTAGCGGTAAGGAGCAGGGGGTCCTGGACTGTGAGAGGGTGCAGGCCAGGCTACAGTGCAGGAATTTCGTGCACTGGGCCTCTAGTAATACAATAAATAAACTTTTGCATGCTCACAATTGTAAACCTAGATTTGCCCACCCCTGTATGTGAAATCTAAATAAAATCAAAATCACAAAAATAGAGAATAGTGGTTGCCAGAGGCTGGGGTTGGGGGAAATGGGGAGATGTTGGTCAAAGAGTACAGAATTCCGTTCATAAGATGGGAATCTAATGTACAATATGGTAATTAAAGTTTTTTTTAAAAAAAGGCAATTATGTTAGATGATGGAGGTGTTAACTAATCTTATTATGGTAATCATTTCACCATATATACGTGTACCAAGTCATCATGTTGTATACCTTAAACATACACAATATTATATGTCAATTACAGCTAAATAAATCTGGTGGGTAGGGGGAATTTTAACATTAAAAAAATATATAATCAAAGGAAAATATCTTAAACTCTCATCATGTCCTTTAAAATTAAGTCCAGAATTGAATGAACAAAGGAAGGGATTTCTTATATCTCCTACTGCATTCCTCTGAATGAACTGAGCCCCCAGTAGTGGCTTACAGTACCGAGTATGATTTCATTTCCATTAAAAAAAAAAAAAAAATAGGGCCGAAACCGGTTTGGCTCAGTGGATAGGGCATCGGCCTGCGGACTGAGGGGTCCCAGGTTCGATTCCGGTCAAGGGCATGTACCTGGGTTGCGGGCACATCCCCAGTAGGAGGTGTGCAGGAGGCAGCTGGTCGATGTTTCTCTCTCATCGATGTTTCCAACTCTCTATCTCTCTCCCTTCCTCTCTGTAAAAAAATCAATAAAATATATTTAAAAAAAAAATAGGGCAACATGGAAAATACATTCCTTATGATTTCAACTCATCTTCTTTATTAAATTCTATATATTTTTAACTAAAAAAAAATATGCTTCTTTTAAACTCAAATTCGTAATCCTTACTTGACACAAAAGAAAAGTCAAAATCAATCTTTGATCATCTGATAACTATTAAATCTTTAACTACAAAATTAGGGGGGGAATATCCTTGCAAGCTTTCTCTTTAATACATATTTGCATGCCTACCCTGTGAGGAATAACATCACATAAGAGATTAAACAAGAATGTCTACTTTTAATCAGGTGCTAAACACCAGCAAGCATGCTTTAACACATGACACAATGAGGCTGGCTTAAATTTTCTTTATCTAAAAGTTGTTATCGTAAGTAGGCAGTAGCAGGGGGCGGGAGCTGGCTATAAGGGGTCAATGGGAGAAAAAAAGGTGACATCTAATACTTTCAATAATAGATTTTTTCAAAAGAAGTAGTAGCAACCAACTGATAGCCAAATATATATATATATGAAAGAGAAAAAGCCAAAGTAGTGTTCCCAAAAGTAGGAAGAGTACCTGTTCTAAAAGTGATGGGCAAGACCCCGAAAGAATATCAAAAGCTCCCGGATTACATGGAAGCAGGCTAAGAGCAGACGCCTCCCGGTCTTCAGTGAGGTGCAATCCTCTGAATATCCGGAAAATCAAAGGCGTTTGACGACGGGATAAACAGTTAGTAAACAATTCAAGTTGCGGAAGTATTGTTTTTGTTTGGAGAAAGAGCAACTTAAAAGAGATCAACCCAAGAACTTGTATGCGTATATGCATAACCCATGGACAGAGATAAAAATAATAAAATAAAATTAGACTGAAATATAAACTTGCACGGATTTTAAATAATTTGGCTCTTTCTGCAAATAAGCCTAAGTCCTTGTCTCCTACATGGCCCCATTTTGTCTTCTTTTTTCTCTTTCCTAGCTAAATACCAAAACATTACTTCCTGATTTCCTTTCATCTTTTCTTCAGCACTTTTCTAAGTTTTTACTTGAAAACGAGCCTGAATGCTGTCGCTGTAGGCACCAATTGCGTTCGGTAGCCCTAGTTAAATGGTAATATAAGGACAAGTGGGAAATATAAACACATATTATCTGCAAAGTGTCCCTAGTAGGGAGTAAGGGAATTATTCCCCGACAATAAAATGAGGATGAAAAAAATTAGCAAATTTACCATTAAGGGCGCGCCTTAATGCTAGAGATTTGAAGTTAGTTCTTCTAAGAAATTCTGGAGGATTGTGACTTGAAGCAAAAGTGAACATTTTCTGGATGGTGGAAATATTAGTTATTACTATTTATTTTTTCTTAGTACTTTTTTCTAGTCTTTAGACGGGGGGGTGGGGGAGTGGGAAGGGGCTGAGGGGGAACTGAGGCGGAAAACCACTGCAGGGAACGGTGCAGGACAAATACCGGGGAGTCAACCTTTATCAGTCTTCCTTGTCCTTTTAATTTTCAAGGGAAACTCGTAGCTGTTCACCCAGGCCAGGTCCCGCCTTTCTCCGTCACGACCCCTCCGCCGGGTGGCGGCGGGAGCGTCATCCCGGGAGCGACGCGCGCGGGGCACTCTGGGAGCGGAAGTCGGCGGCCGCGCGGCGC
>NW_006288601.1:618233-626189 GCF_000327345.1 Myotis davidii
CGGGCGGGGTGTGTCGCGATGCCGGAGCTGGCGGTGCAGAAGGTGGTGGTCCATCCCCTGGTGCTGCTCAGTGTGGTGGATCATTTTAACCGGTGAGCGGGCGGCGCGGGGCGGCTGCGCGGGGCCGGCGGCTCCTCCACTGCTGAGTCACGGACGCTCTGGGAAAGGCGAAGCGGCCGCAGGAGCGCTGATGAGCGGAGGGCGGCCCTGTCTCGCCGAGGGACCCAGGCTAACCTCGGTTCGGGAAGCCCACGTCACCCAGCATTGTCCCCCTGCGCCGGCCGGCACTCGGGGATTGGGCTGCCCATTTCCTCTATCCTGGTCCATAGGCTGCTAGACTATGAGAGCAACAACCTTCAATTGACCCTGGTCCCCCAAAGCCTCGTGCCCATCTGTCACCTCATCTCCCCGCCTCGTCTCGTAGGAAAGCCCTTCTGATTCTAGCTTCTGTGCCTTTGAAGGCTGTCACCGAAATTCTGGTCCCGGCGCCCTGGAAGAGCTATGGTTTTTCACTTGTGAAAGTTTCAAAGCTGGAAACTGATTTAACAGTATCCTAAAACGTAGATGAGGTAGCCAGGTTTTCTTTTAGAAATGAGATCAGATGGAGTCTGTGGCATTAATGAATTAGATAAGAAAACATCCCCAGATGTTTCTCCCGCCTTCCCTTGCTTGGTTTCAGGTTGTTCATCCCGCCGGACCTGTTACACGTGTTCGTACGTTTTACAAAATAATTACTTGAATTAGCAAGTGTAAAGAGAGACCCAGTGGGGGAGCAACTGCTGTGGTGTCAGATTTTTAAGTGCCCATTCATTCTCCAGCGTTTTGCTTTGTACAACTCCGAAGTCAGCCAGAGCGGAAAACAAACTCGAGACTTTGAGGTTTAGGGTCCCCAGTTCAGTTCCATTGCCTTGTAGGCGCTCAGCCTAACAGGATATGCTTGCTTTCCCACTGTACAGTAATTGCTGTTTTTCTTCCATAGGATACTAGGGGTGCTGATGGGGCAGTCACCCTGTCAGTTCTATTCTGTAAACTCAACAAACACTTGTTAAGGGGACAAAGGGACACGGCTAGCTGCTGTGTCAGATAACGAATGTAGGGTTTTGTAAAAGACAAATCGATTTTTGTAAACCAAAAGAAAAGCCAGGAAGTGTGCGAGTTAACTTTGAAGTGTGCAAACCCAGTGCCTAAGTTTTCCAAAAAAAAAAATCAGAAGCACCAGGAATACAGAATCTTTAACTTTGTTTAATACAGACCCCATAGTTAGTAAGCATTTATAAATTTGCCAAACCATGTGATTCAATTAAACCAATGTGAAACCAGCAACTGTTGAGAAATCATAGTTCATTTCACAGTGGGTTTTGTCTTTCCTCTGAATATCAGAGTTGTATTGTGTCTGTGTCTCACTTGCTACACTTGTAGCTCCTTAGGACAAAATCACTGAGGTTTGATACAGAGATAAAAATCCTGAAGTAAAATGTTTCTCATTCAGTTCTACTCTCCGTGTGATTAGTCACCAGCTCACTGTTGACTTCTTTCTAATTAAGCCATTCAGAACGCCCACAGATGACATGCACAGGCCTCTGGGTCAGAATCACTTTCTGAGCCCCTAGCTCAGCGGTTCTCAACTTGGGGGTCGAACGACCCTTTCACAGGGGTCACCTAAGACCATCGGAAAACACATATATAATTACATATTGTTTTTGTGATTAATCACGATGCTTTAATTAAGTTCAATTTGTAACAATGAAATTGGGGGTCACCACAACATGAGGAACTGTATTAAAGGGTCGCGGCATTAGGAAGGTTGAGAACCACTGCCAAAGCTGGTTCAAAGATTTATAACATCTAGTGGGGCCTGCCGGCATGGCGTAGGTATACCAGAGAGCAGTTAGCATCAAGCTGGACAATAAAACTGGTTTTACTTTTACATCTTTATCCCTGAAAAGATTCAAGGGGAGAGAAGATGGGAAAAGTTTAAAAGAGAAAGGGAAGGGGGGTGGGAGTGGCTGGCGAGAGGTCAATGGGGGAAAAGGGAGACATATAATACTTTAAACAATAAAGAACTTAAAGAATAAAACAGAAAACAAATAAATAAATAAAAGACAAAGGTAAGCTGCAAAGAAAAAGATAAAATTAAATGTGGTGACATAACTTCACTATGTTTTTCAAACATCAACCAAATAACATTTTAAAACTCTAAAGATAGGGAGAGTTTTCATTTTCTCCATTTAAAATTTGTATAAAGTTTGAGGTTTTTTCCAAGCTTATATTACTTTCCAGTTAACAGTGAGTAAAAACTGCCAGTGTAAAAAGTTCATGAATTACTCATTATATTTATTAGAAATTAATGTTAAGGAGTAACCTGACTCTATTACATTTGTTTAACTCACTCAGTTGTATCTGTACGTGAATATTTCCTGTTGAGTATCTACTTGTTGGCACATCCTCTGTGTACCTATTAGACTGACCTTCTCCTTTCTCATTCAGAATAGGCAAGGTTGGAAACCAGAAGCGTGTTGTTGGTGTGCTTTTGGGGTCATGGCAAAAGAAAGTACTGGATGTATCTAACAGTTTTGCAGGTAAAAGACAAATTTTACATTTTCTGAGCATGGTTAAAATGTCAATTAACTTTAAAATTAAAAGCGACATTTTGTGTTTTCCATTTTTTACTGCAAACCAGAATTCTAATTTAAGAATTGCTGTGGTATGAAAAGAGAGGCTAACGGCTACACACTAAAGTGGGTAGTAAATATTTTAAACTTGCAGGCCATACAGTCTCCATTGCGACTGCCCAGCTCTGCTATTGTAGCAAGAAAGCAAGTATAGACAGTATGTAGACAAATGGCAGCTGTGGAGTAGTAAAACTTTATGTGTAAAAATAGGTAATTGTTGTCGTTTGTAAACCTATGCACTACTATTAACCGCGGTTATGGGTTAGCAAAGAAGAGATAGAGACCACTACCCTTATGAATCTTTATAAGAACATTTCAATGTATGTTATGATTAAAGCAAAAAGAACAAAATAATTGTTGGCATGACCCCTGGACTAAGGGTAACTAACTCCAGTGTCTAAAAGGACCAGATAGTGTTAGTTGCCAAATGGAAAACATTAGGAAGTGATGGGGCTTTTAACATGTCCGTTTTAAAGGGTTCAGCCTCTCCCTGGCTCTAGCCTAGGCAGTTGTCAGCAGTTCTGATTTTTCAAGAGAAGCCAGAAGTCTGGATTTTTATGTGAAATTTCCTAGTTGTTAATGAGAGCAATTCAAAAATAATTTCAATACTGTGTTGGACAAACCCACCTACATGGATCATATCTGGCCTAGGGGTCTCTGATTATGCCCTGTGCTCTAGAATTCTACCTAAAATAAATATTGCTTTTTTTTTCCTCTTTAGTCCCTTTTGATGAAGATGACAAAGATGATTCCGTCTGGTTTTTAGACCATGATTATTTGGAAAACATGTATGGAATGTTTAAGAAGGTCAATGGTATGTCGTGTGTGTGTGTGTGTGTGTGTGTGTGTAAGATCTAGTGGCATTGATTTACATTATCTTTAAGTGTGTGTGCAACATTTTTTCTTTTTTAAGTATTCTCTTTTCTTTGGTTAATGTCAAGGGCCTTTTCCTTAGCTAGACTTCAGTAAGACCAGTGTTTGTAGAAGAATGAGGAAGAATAAATAAGAAACTAGAAAAGCAAGTTAAGACCACCTAAGTTTTAGGGGAGAGAGGTAGCCCTCTGCAGCAGAAATCCAAAGAACTATCAAATAAAATCCACCTGCCCCTAGAGCTTCAGTGCCGCCAGGATAAGTATATCTCTTCATGTGTATTATTTTCATTTTATTTCATTACAGCAACACGTTGCTTTGAAATGTTTATTCCTGTAACACTTACAATTGCAGTCTATGTGACATGAACCCACATTTATATGTTGCCTTAGAATTATTTTCTGATTGCTTTCATTGTTGGCTGGTCTCCTAAACTAGTCTGAGATGTGGATGTCTGGATTTCCCTTGCTGCTTATTTTCTGAAAATTCTTTTGAGTTTTACATTTTATAAGTCACCGTTTAAAATAGATGTCTTAAATTCTGAAAAGGCTAGAGAGCATAATACCTGGAGTTCTGACCCTTTCTGAGGGAATTACATAGATCTTTAACAATTCAAACCCACTTAATTATTTTTCCTTTCCAGCCAGAGAAAGAATAGTTGGATGGTACCACACAGGCCCTAAACTACATAAGAATGACATCGCCATCAATGAACTCATGAAAAGATACTGCCCTAACTCAGTGAGTGCACTCTATCATTAAAACTCTTGGATGATATTCTTTGCCAGTTTACTTAAGAGCATCTTAGGAAGGATTTGAACAGCAAAATCACTTTGCTACTTTTTCTGTGTAAGCCTGTGTTAATTTTTAGTGTTTTGTGTAATATGCAATGACCCAATATGTTTAATAAGTAACAGTAGACACCTGCTAAGTGCCAGGTATATAAGTTATCTCCCTTAATCCTCTCTGTAACTCTGTGGGGCTGTTATCCTCTTTACAGTGAGGAAACTGAGGTTTAAAATGGTTAGTAAGGTCTCATAGGTGGTGTGACTGGGATTAAAATGTTGGCTGTTTTAACTCTGATTTCCTTGAGTTTGATCACCATATTATAGACTACCCCTCAGCTTATTAATTAACTAGTGCCCCAGGATTCGTGCACATTGAAAGGAAATTAATTAGAAGGTAGCCGGCAGGACGGGACTGGGCCAGATGGACCAGACACACCCTAGAGCAAACCTCCTGTGGTCCCTCCCCCGCAGGTGGGGTCCCTCGGCCTGGTCTATGGGGATAGGGCCAAAACCAGCTCTCCAACATCCCCCGAGGGGTCCCGGATTGCGAGAGGGCAGTTCTCAGGTGTCGCACCCCGGAATTGGGCTCCCTCCTCTCTGGTTCCGGGTGCGTCACCCGAGAACCACAGTTGCCAAGTCACCACAGCTCAGCAGCTCCTGTGTTGAGCATCTGTCCCCTGGTGGTCAGTGCTCATCATAGCTATGGGTTGGATGCTCAGATGGTCGCTTAGACTTTTATATAGAGAGAAATGGGGGTGGAGAACAAAGCAAATGATGAGATAATTTGCATGTAAATTCTGGCTTTCGTCTGGTTGAATGAAATCCTTCAGTACTCATGATCAGAAGAATGGCTGCTGTCATTCCTATATACTCAGTGTGAGGTGGTTTGCTAAGATGTGTTTTTCTGCAAGGTATTAGTCATCATTGATGTGAAACCAAAGGACCTGGGACTGCCCACAGAAGCATATATTTCAGTGGAAGAAGTTCATGATGTAAGTCATCTTGCTATGAGTCTAGAATAAATAGATTTGATACTTACTAGGCAATTGTTCGGGGTTTTGTTTTGTTTTTCCATTTTCAAGTCAACAAATCCTTTATCTCTTTATAAGAAAGAGAAGATTGTTGATGTCTGTTAACAGTTTGATATTATGGTTTTTCCTTTTGAGTGTTTGAATAGCCACAATTTAGAAACGAGAGGACCATAGAGATCTAAAGTCCCCTTTTACAAATGAAATTGAGGCCCAAAGTAGTTAAGTGATTTCCCAGAGATGTTCACAGCAAAGTAAATGCAGAACCTGGTGAGCTTAGCCTTAATCTAATGCACTTTCCACTGTTGGGCCCCCCTGGGCCACTATTCCTTTCTCCTTGGAGATTTTCAATCCCTAATGGCTAGAGCATAGGTTTTCAAATAGAGTAGGTCAGAGCTGGCTGGGGCTAGATGGCAAGACCCATCTATGTGATTTGACACCTGGATACTCAGCCAGTACTTGCTCTCAGGTTCATTAGCTTGTGCTTTAGATATAGCTAGAAAGAGCTGCCAGAATATATCTTTTCTCTATTTCCAGGAAAATTGAACTCTAACTCTAAGATAGGATTTGTAGTGAAAACATGTTTTGTTAGAAGCATAAAATATTTGCACTGAGGGTGTGCAAGTAATTTAATCTTGAATGTCCAAAGTCAGAAGCCTGAGGGATAATTAAAGTCTGTCTTTAGCTTTAAATATGTAGTATTTATCCTTATATTCAGTTTTTAAATCTGGAGAAAGACATTTTAGGTTAGCTTTCTGCAAATGCTCTTTGCCCTGAGCTCTATCCTCCTATTACTCTTTTTGCCTTGCTACAGGGAGCTTAGATCTCAATTTATTGTCTAGTTGCCCTAAGGCTTTCATTCCTGTCTTGCTACAGCTGTTTTTAAGTTAATCTTTACCCTCCCCTTTCAAAAAGGAATCTGAGGTGGCTTACACTCATGCATGCATGCATGTACACACACCAATGAAGCAGGAATTTTAAATAGTGATGGACAGGACATAAGGGTCATTTATAAGATGAAACCTGGAGAAAATTAGTACCTAAAAAGGCATGCCATGACATCCTCAAGATCATTAAAGTCTCTGATCATGCTGGCCATCAAAGCCAAGAGGAAAATTGCATTGGCAGGATTTACACTGTTATGGATAAAATAACAGCTAAGTTTTATGCCGCTTGGTAGAAGTTAAGTGACTTACCCAAGGTCCTGCAGCTCCCTGATCACGTGCATGGCAAAGCCAGACTGTGAACCCAGGCAGTCTGGTTATAGCCTTTTCAAGAGATGTACAGCCTCTTCTGACACTAGACCTGAGGAAATTATCTCCGAGTCCCATCGGGAAGTCCCTAGGTGATGCAGTCGACCACATCCCCAAGCAGATCCTTTGATAAATTCAGGCCACCAGAAAGTTGTTCTGACTGCATCATTTTGGTGAGCAGCTAGGGCAAGAACTATATACTTTAAAAATCAGCCTAATCCAGACTTGCCTGAGTGTCCATCCCCACTTGTGGGGTTGCGAAGATTTATCAAGAATTTCCTCAGAAACGAGCTCAAGATGCTCCAGCAGACTCTGTCACGTTAGTTCAGAAGACTAAGCTTTCAAAGCAAATCTTAGCCACTCTTGCCATGGAAAACCCAGTACTGAATCCATGAAGTAATTTGATTTAAAACAGGAATCAAGGTGTGGAAAGGAACTTGTGTCAGTTTGTAAGCAAATAACTACAGTTAAGCCTTCTCTCCCAGGATGGAACTCCAACCTCAAAAACATTTGAGCACGTGACCAGTGAAATTGGAGCAGAGGAAGCTGAAGAAGTTGGGGTCGAACACTTGTTACGGTGAGACTTGGGGTGGTGTCAGACTCATAAGCAGCCCAAGAGGCTGCTCAGGGTAAGGGAGAGAGCTGTATCGGGTGTGCAGGGACAGGGGTTCTAGACCTGTATCATCTCTAAAGTGTCCTAGTTACGATTTATGACTTTGTGGATGTACGCCTTGTGTGGAAACTATAACGCTGACTGGGAAAGGAACAGATGTGTGAAGAAAGTATAGACATGTTTTCTTCCAAGGTGACCTTTTCAGTGAATGTAGCTAGCCAGTTTTCTGCAGAGAATCAACTTGGGATGGGCTTTATTTTAAAGTACTCTACTTCTATAACCCTGATTTATTAAATAATGTCATCACTTTTTTTCAGTAAGATTTCTTTCAATTCAAAATGTTACTGCTAATTTAAACTTCTCGCAACATTGTATAGATGCAGGTGGGGAAAATGCTACCTTTGTTAGGAAAGTTGGAGGTGAGAGGTTTTGGGGGTTTTTTGAAACAAATTTCATTTTGTTTTTGAAAGGAATGAGATTCCTTTCTTTTGAAAAATGACCTGTGATAAGAAAAACAAAATATATGCCCCCCAATGAAAACAAAGTTAAGCCAGTTTATACTCAGATCTTTGTAAAATGGAGGAATAACTTATTTGGGGGGGAACTTGCCCCTCCCCACAAAGCTAGGTGTTTCCTCAGAATTTAAGAACCTGGGAGGTAATACAGTAAGTACACTGATGCTTTTTCCTGCCCTTCTTGTGGGTTATTACAGAGACATCAAAGACACTACCG
>NW_006288601.1:626213-629248 GCF_000327345.1 Myotis davidii
GGCACCACTGTGGGCACTCTCCCAGCGGATCACAAGCCAGGTGCATGGTTTGAAGGGACTGAACTCCAAACTTCTGGATATCAAAGGCTACCTGGAGAAAGTGGCTACAGGCAAGCTTCCCATCAACCACCAGATCATCTACCAGCTGCAGGATGTCTTCAACCTGCTGCCAGATGTGAGCCTGCAGGAGTTTGTCAAGGCCTTTTACCTAAAGACCAACGACCAGATGGTCGTGGTGTATTTGGCCTCCTTGATCCGTTCAGTGGTTGCCCTGCACAACCTCATCAACAACAAGATTGCCAACCGGGATGCAGAGAAAAAAGAAGGGCAGGAAAAAGAAGAGAGCAAAAAGGATAGAAAAGATGACAAAGAGAAAGATAAGGAAAAGAGTGATATAAAGAAAGAAGAGAAAAAGGAGAAAAAATAAAACATGTAGCTTTTTAATTTGTAAATTAAAATCTTATAAACTAACTTGTGTGCCGCCAGAGGGTTCTTTTCATTTAAGTGCTTGTTAAAAAGCTGTATTGACAAGAGCTCTCTGCCCCAGTCACTCTTGCTGTGGCATTACATGGAAGTGAATGGATAGAGGGACTGATCTCGTACCTAAACTACAGCATAGGATGCTATGAATTGGGATTACGACAGCTCAGGATTCAGACTGACAAAAGTAAACAACATTTTTGGTACTCTTCATTCTTTTATCTATAAAACCAGGAGTTGAATTTTCCCCATCTCAAAAGACTCTTGGGCTCTGTCTGGCAGTTTGCAAAATTGCTAAGTGGAATGCGTGAATTCCAGAAGTGCTCTGCCTCCACCACCTGAGTTCTGACCCTTCTGAGCTCCGCTGAGAATATCACACCACGGGACACAGGGACCTTGAGCTCTGGCATTCTCGGGGCTTAGGACCCAGCTCCATGTATTGTTTACCTTAAAGACAATTAAATGGCTTGGTTTTTAAGTCTTGTGTTCTAGTCGTTTTTTGACTCTGGGAGTGGCAATCTATTATATTCAGAAGCAGCCAAAACAGTCTTTAATTGAAACTGCCTTAAAGAAGTATTTTAGACTTGGAATCTTTTATGAAAAAGAATCTCATTCCTTTCAAAAACAGTCTGCTATAGCTAGGTGAGTTCTTAACTCTGCCTAGAGGACCTAGGTCCCCGTTTGTGCCTCACCTTCTCTGCAAAGTCCCTAGAGCAGTTTTTCCTAAGGGACACTCGGTTACTTCTGCAGTGGGTCTAAGTACATCAGGCCACAGGTTAATGGGGGTGTTACTGAGGATGGAATGAAGTTCCCCCCAAAATAAGTGCTCAGGGCTCCTCTAGGAACAGATTAAATAAGGTTCTTGGTCATTTGACATACAGTAGTCGCTTGGATATTAATTTTCTTTCTTGAGCAGTTAGGACCTCCTTGAAGTTCTCTCATGTACCAATCCAAAGATTTAAGAACACAACAAATTAGCACTACAACTGAGTCAAGTCAATCTCAGAAACCACTTCACAGCGTTATGCTTCAAAGTTACCAAAAGTATCAATTTTTATTACACAGATCTGCCAATGAACTAATTAGTGGAAACTTGAGGGTCAATAATATGATGTATGACTGGCTGAGCTTTTATTTTACATAAATAGAAGCATGCTCACTTGAGGGTTCACTTCAAAGTTCATTATAAGATTCTGGGATTAAAAGGGGTGGTAAAGGAAGGACTACCGGCAACCAAGTCTTCTTATTACAGCAAAGATCAGATGGTTTTGCATGTAACAAATGTTAAATACAAAGTTCAAAGCTTCAGATACATTTAAAGTAACAGGAGTGTTGAAGCTTTTGTGATTTAGTTTCCATGTTTCCAACAGTCTGATGTGAGAAAGGAAACATGGAACACTAACTCTCCAGGGAATGGAGAGGGAAGAGCCAGGATGCAATGGTTCTGAGGCTTTAGGCAGGCGGATCCTTTATGTCAGGGTCAGGTGGCAATCAGACCACACAGGAGCCAGGTCTGCCTTTGGTAGTACAGTTTGGACTTGAAAAGCTTTCTGGGTCTAATGCCACAGGCATTTTAAGTTTGCCACCATTTGATTAATTGGAATGTTTATTGAGCATCTAAGAACATCGGAATACTGTACTCAGGCTCTGTCATATCGAATAGTTTGACCCACATATGGATAAAATTGACTTTACCTTCCTAACAGGATCCTCAGTTCTTCTAATGAAAACAGTTTATAGCTTTTGGAGTCATTTTAGACTTACTTTCTAAGGCAAAACTGCCATCCTCTATGAGGGTGAGCATCGTAAGGCTACTGGTGGAAATCTTGGGTAGACAAATAGCTGACTTGACTGTAAAACCCATGGCCCTGACTTAAAATGAAGTTTTGCATTTGTATAGTCTGGCCAACTCAAGATGAGATTTCTCCACTACTTCTGTTTTGGAAACAATCCTGGAAGAAGTCTGATCCTGAGTCTGGACCTCATATTTTACGTTCACTTCCACTGCCAAAGACTTCAGAATGACTTGTTACTCCTGCTACACATGTTACAGAGAGAATGATATTTATTCCTTACTGGTTTTGTTTGATAACTAACATCCAAAATCTCCCTGAACTTATAGGTTAGTTCTTCTTTTTTTTTTAAATATATTTTATTGATTTTTTACAGAGAGGAAGGGAGAGAGATAGTCTGAAACATCAATGAGAGAGAAACATCGATCAGCTGCCTCCTGCACACCCCCCACTGGGGATGTGCCCACAACCGAGGTATATGCCCTTGACCAGAATCGAACCTGGGACCCTTCAGTTCACAGGCCAACACTCTATCCACTGAGCCAAACCGGCCAGGGCTATAGGTTAGTTCTTAATGTAAAAATAGAAACTATCATAATGAAACAACAGCTTTAGGCTGTTGAAACAACAATAACTAATTATTGTTAAATGTTATTTAATTTTGTTCGGACCATTAATCACTAAAGGGACAAAGGGAAGTAATATAACTCAGAGGCTACCATATTACTTCTCCAGCGTGCTAGCGGCAAAGTAAACCTTCCC
>NW_006288601.1:629280-640421 GCF_000327345.1 Myotis davidii
ATTAGCAAACCCAGGATCTCACTCCAATTTCTAGAGGACCCTCCAGCTGTGAGAACTCAACCATATACAATTACTTTCACTTTAAATAAATGACAACACAGGTCCTCATAAAATAATGAAATGTCCTATTCACTGGGAAGTTATGAACAAGCCTTGTAGTCTACCATTTTCCTAAGAAAATGAGAAATAAGACTTGCAAATGAATTAGGGTTGTTTGTGACACTGTAACACACTAACACCACTACTTCCTCTGCCCCTGTCCCAGGAAATGGGAAGGAGATGGGTCGTGTTGGGAAAGCAGAGAACATTTGATTAATGTGACCCATAAGAGACGATTTCTACAATTTCCCTAAACAAATTCACTCCAAATAATACATAATACAGGCAAGCACTGATTTGCATATTGCTATGCCAATAGTATTATCTATATTTGCCTAAAAGCTAAATAGACTTGAGATCTTTCAAAAAAATCAATGGCTACTCTTGTTGGGGATTAGGTGGAAAGAGAAAGGCACTCAGAAAGGGAAATAGACGTGAAGAAAGAAAATAGAAGAAAAGAAAGGGAGAGAAATGATGGCAGTTACAATGTTTCCAGGGCTTAAATCAAGAGAAATCTGTAAGCATTCCTCTCTCGAGCCAATCTGTTCTTCAACACTAGATGGCACCATAATCTCATCTCTTGGCAAGAGAAACATTTGATTGCCAGTTCAACAAAGAATTGGGAATTCTTCCCCCAAAGTTGCTTCCTGTCACTTCTGTTTTTGGCTGCAGTCATCCAGGCAAGATTTTAAAGGAAGCTGGAGCGTTGCATGGGTGCAAAAAGATTGGGTGAAGTTGCCACACCCCACCCTACTGTTTGGGCAATTATATACAAGGTTTTCTCTGCCCTTCAATTACTCATGCTTTCATTTTCCTCACTGCTGATACCACTACTGATCTCTTTAAAGACAGTTTTCAGTGGTGTGCTAGTAACACTCACTTCTCAAAAAAAAAAAAAAAAAAGAGGGGAAAGGGTTAGTTTGTAGCCTTTGCCAATTTCCCTGGTGTAAATCACCAGGGCTGATTTCAATACACCAACGTGAGTTGGGAAGAGTTGCACAGCACTGCACAGTATTACCTAAATATGGATACAATAGATAAAAAGACCTCAAGAACGCACATAATAGTAAAATGTGGTAAAATAATTAGGACATGACGCATGTTTAGTGTTACCTTCTTAGATTTAATTTATGTCCGTGTAAATTACTGCATTACAATCTCTGGGACTTGTGTTTTTAAGATGCCCTCCTGCACACATGAAAGTTAGAGAATCTTTATTTTGACGCAGACAAATCTATCAATCCTTTGCCTTACGGTTACCACTTTGTAGATCAGATTTAAGAAGTCCTTCCCAGCTCAAGATCTCTTTCCATGCATACATGTCTATTACACTCCACAAAATGTCTTCCTTCTCTGCAGCTTAACACCCACGTGCAACCGCTAGCTCTATGCTACAGCTAAAGTCTGAGCAATAATAACATAATTTAGTTCATCTTTTAACCAAAATAACCAACTAAGAGCTATAGTTCATCTACGTAGTATCTCCTTCCTCATTTTCAACCTGACTTCATCCCCACCTCTGACCTCTCAGCATATGAAGACTCAGTTCTCTCCCATCTCACAGCCCCGCATTCTGCATCCTCCACTGTACCTCTTTTTCTGTCCTTTCCCCCGTTAACTTCATCAAATAGCCACCCGTGTTTGCCGCCTTCTCTTCTTTATCTTTCAGACATTTCTTTAATCTTATGCATTCTGGCTCCCCGCCCCGCCCCATCGCCCCCTCCCCCCCATCACTCCACTAACAGCGCTCATCAAAGTCACCAGTGGCTTCCATGTTGCTAACCCAGTTGACCCTTCTCAGCCCTAAGCTTGCTTGACTTGACCTCTGAAAGTCTTCTGTCTTGGCACTCATCCCTGCTTCTCTTGGATCCTCTTGCCCTCCCCAAACCCCCATTACATTTTCCTTTGAACCTTCATCTTACTTAACCTATCACGTACATTTTTTAAAATCCACGATCTAGTTGATAACTCTAATTCCAATACCTGTTCCTCCTCTTTATTCCATATCCTACCCACTCACCTTAGGAGTCATACGGGTCACAGGCTCACCTTCAGCCTCTGCCTTCAGCCGCCTCTTTGTCCTACCATGTGGACCATCTCTGACATCTGCCCTCTGCATTCCCACTGCCCCACCTACCTTCAAGCATCCATATATCTCTTCTGTTCTGTTGCAAGGATTTCCTACCTGCAATTCTTGCTTACCTTCTCACCTGCCCTCTCCTCCATATTCTATTCTTACACCAGAGACACTAAGTTGGAAGATGAACCTCAGATGGAGAGAGCTGCTTGAACCTCATTTCATGACTCACTAGCAGCAGCATCACTTTTAGAGCCCCTCTCTTGTTATTTTTTTACCTTTATCCTGATTTCCACTACCAATGTAACCTCCTCACACACATATTTACACAATTGGCAGACCCTTAGGTGGGTTTAATCATTGTTCTTAGATATGGATTGATCCTGGCAGAATATGCAGCATTATTTTGTATGTGCATGTGTTTTCATTTACATACATATGTTCCATTAGATCTCATCCTTTACTAAAAGTTTCGGGATATAAAAATCAATCTACAGCCGAAACCGGTTTGGCTCAGTGGATAGAGCGTTGGCCTGCGGACTGAAAGGTCCCAGGTTCGATTCTGGTCAAGGGCATGTACCTGGGTTGCGGGCACATCCCCAGTAGGAGATGTGCAAGAGGCAGCTGATCGATGTTTCTCTCTCATTGATGTTTCTAACTCTCTATCTCTCTCCCTTCCTCTCTGTAAAAAATCAATAAAATATATTTTTAAAAAATTGTTTAAAAAAAATCAATCTACATGTGTCCATCAGCAGATGAGTAGATAAAAAAACTATGGTACATTTAAACAATGGAATACTATATGGCAATAAAAAAGGAAGAACTCTAACCATTTGCCACAGCATGGAAAGACCTGGAGAGTATGATGCTGAGCAAAATAAGCCAGTCAGAGAAAGACAAGTATCACATGACCTCACTCATATGTGGAATCTAATGCACAAAATAAACTGATGATCGAAAATAGACCCAGAGTCATAGAAGCATGAACAGACTGTTGAACCTCAGAGGGAAGGCAGGGGAGGGTGGGTGGGAAGAGAGCAACCAATGAGCTTGTATGCATATATGCATAACCTGTGGACACAGACAATGGGGTGGTGAGGGCCAGGGGGGAGCAGAGGTTGCACATGAGTGTTAAGCTGCAGAGAAGGAAGACATTTTGTGGAGTGTAATAGACACATATGCATGAAAACTGCATGCTAGAAAAGAGCATGGGGGAGGGCTGGAGAGGTTAACGGGTGTGGGGGTGGGGGGGAGTACCTATGTAATACATTCAACAATAAAGATTTTTTTAAAAAAAATTAATGTAAAAAAAATCCACTGCATTTCCATATACTAAAATGAAATTTCAGAGAGAAAAAAATTCCTTTTTCAATTGCAACAAAAAGAGTAAAATACCTAAGAATAAACTTCACAAAGGATGTGAAGCATTATTAAAAGAGATTGAAAAAGACACAATGAAGGGGAAAGATATTCTGTGTTCATGGATTGGAAGAATCGACATAGTTATAAGTCTATATTACTCAAATAATATACAGATCTAATGCAATCCCCATCAAAATTCCAATGTCATTTTTTAAAGAAATAGAACAAAAAACCATCAGATTTGCATTGAGCCACAAAAGACCCCAAATAGCCAAAGCAATCCTGAGAAAAAGGAACGAAGCTGGAGGTATCACACTACCTGACTTCAGATTATACCACAGAGCAATGATCATCAACACGGCATGGTATTGGC
This sequence comes from Myotis davidii, assembly GCF_000327345.1. Lineage (NCBI taxonomy): Eukaryota > Metazoa > Chordata > Mammalia > Chiroptera > Vespertilionidae > Myotis > Myotis davidii. Next base: position 633,192 of record NW_006288601.1, read on the forward strand.
AGAAAAACAGACACACAGACAATGAAACAGAATTGAGAGCCCAAAAATAAAACCATATGTATATGAACAAATAATTTTTGACAAAGAAGTAAAACACACAATGGAAAAAAGAAAGCCTCTTCAATAAATGGAGCTAGGAAAACTGGAAAGCCATAAGCAAAATAAATTATATGGTAACAGAAGATGATATGACTTTCAGTGGTGGGCACACAATGCAATATTCAGATCATGTATCCTATAAATGTACACTTGAATCCTAAATAATCTCATCAACCAATATTTCCACAATAAATTTAATTTAAAATTTTCAAAAAAAGAATGATACATACCGGCTGAAGCTCTCTATAAATGTTATGGATTGCTTCCAAATTGTTTTCTAATTTATCATGAATACATAAATTTCCTCTCAAAAAAGATTGAACATTCCTGAAGAAAAGGAACTGTGAATTGTACCATGATTCTACCATTGAATTTAAAAATAACTACTCCTAGCCCGGCCGGCATGGCTCAGTGGTTGAGCATCGACCTATGATCACCAGGATGTCACAGTTCTATTCCTGGTCAGGGCACATGCCCGCGTTGCAGGCTCAAACCCCAGTAGAGAGCATGCAGGAGGCAGCCTATCATTGTTACTCTCTCATCCACGTTTCCTAGTTTTAGGGATGTTTCCCCAATTCACTTACTTCTAATCCCTGTGTGATTATCAGAGGAACTAGGCCTTTCATGGCATTATCAGACCCTATGTCAAATACATTAAGAGTGTTATTAATATAATTCTGTAGTCCCAGAAATGTTCTGGAAGGTTTATTTGTACTCTCATTCATTATAAATACATTGAAGCATGCTTAAATGGAAAAAAATGAATAAAAGTAAAATTGAAAAGACAAAAAAGGATGTTCTAAAAATGTAAGAATTAATATTTACATTCTCATTTAACAGCAAAAATAGAGAACTGTGGCCTGACTCATTTAACCACACTCGGAACTAAACTAAAATAAAATAAAGTAGATGCATTCACCCTATTCTAGTTTCCCACAGTCTTCTCTGTCATATTTATCCAGGCACAGCATGGTGACTACAGTTAACAATGCTGTATCATATACTTGAAAGTTGCTGAGGGAGTAGATCTTACATGTTCTCACCACAACGCAGCCTTCAATGTTCTCAGCAACAATAAGATGGCAATTCTGTGAGGTGATGATGTGTTAACTACTCCTATTGTAGCAATCATTTCTCAATATTATACAGGTATCAAATTGTCATGCTGTACACCTTAAACTTACACACAATATATGTCAATTATATCTCAACAAAGCTAGAAAAAATAATTATCCAGGGGCTTCCATTACCCAGTGGCAGACAACTGATCCCCCTGGGTGGGTACCCCTGTTGGACATACCCCATAGGCCCCCTATTTTTACCAAGGGGAAGCAATGACAAGCAATTGCCAAACAACCATGACTATAAAATCCAAAAGTTGAAGGATGAAATGGAAGAAATAATGCTTCCAAACCCAGGGCCCACCAGAGCCCAGATGCTCCTGGGGAGGCTGCTATTGAGACGGGAATTGTACCCCTTGAGCCAACCTCAGCCAGAGTCCTGGAGCTGCAAAGGCTGTCCTTCGGGCTAATTTACTGCTGTTATGGCACCACCTACTAGGCTGCTCACCCTGTAATTACACAGGAAACGGACCCAAAATTGTCCTTGAGAGACTGGACGGGACTCTTGCCAACTGGGTTTGGCTGGAGGCCCAGTGAAGTACTAATGACATCTCAAGGCAGAGAGCCAGTCCCAGGCTGGGCCAGACCCAAGGCCTCCGAGACCATCAGTGGAGCCAAGCAAATGATGTCAGGCTGTGGGCTGGGGGGCAAGGACTGAAATTCCTCCCACTTCCCAAATTTTCTTTCCCCAAGAAAAGAAACAAAAGTGATACTAGTACTTTTCTGCCTATCTTCCTGGTTAGAATGATGTTTTGATCTATAGATAATCTTCATGCCGTGCCCTTTCGTTCGTTAAAAATCATGACCACGTTCAGAACTCAGAGCATGGAAGAGATGCTAGTCCACGGACATTTAATCTGATCTAGGATAGTGTATTAGTTATCTATTTCTGCGTAACAAATCACCATAAACTTCGGCAACTTAACACACAGTATTACCTCACAGTTTGGGTAGGTCAGGAGCCCCGCACAGACTAGCTGCCTCCTCCACTCAGGGATGTCCAGAGGTGGCAATCAAGGTGTCAGCTGTTCCAAGCGCAGGTGGTGGCTGGCAGGACTCAACTCCTCATGGGGCTGCTGAACTGAGGGCCTCACTTGCTCACTGGCTGTTGACAGGATGCTGCCCTCAGTCCCTTGCCACATGGGCCCCTCTAACAGGGCAGCTTGCTTCATCAAAACACACAAGTGAGAAGGCAGTGGTTAGCGAGCAAGTAGTAGATCGCAGGGCTTTGTAATTTAATCACAGAAGTGACAGCCCATCACCTTTGCCACATTCCATGGTTGGAAGCAAATCGCTAGCCCGGCCCCACTCAAGGGGAGGGGATTACACCGGGAGGGTGTGACTACCATGAGGGGGTTCTGGGGAGGGGGCAGGAGAAGTCTGCCTCTCACAGACAGGAGCAAGAATTCACCAGGGCAACTCACCATAAGAGGATGCAGTGTTTTCTTTTTTAATCTCAGTGCCTAATTAATTTCTTAGAATAAAAACAATGTTAGTAGAAAACGCAGAAGTAAAACATCCCTCTTACTTATAAATAGGACTATCTATTGGCACCATTGGCTTTGGAGATAGCAAAACAACGCAAAGCAAGCCTTGAGTGAGAAGCCCAGTCTTAGAGGGATGAGGAGCAAGGGGCTTCATCATAGCAGAATGGCTGAAATTCAATTCTTACAGGTAGAATCTATCTTTCCTCCCTCCCAAGGCCCCATTAAAATGATAGTCCCTAAATGTAAAAAATTCCCAGTTTGCCCAGGCCATTTGGCTCATTTGAGAGGTAGTGTCTGAGGGGTGGACGAGGGACTTCAACACATTCTGGAAAGAGGAGGGTGGGGAGAAATGGCCAGTAGCAGGAGCCACGGCCAAGAATTCACTGGAAGGAGCGTCATCAAGGAGGGTTCTGGTGAGGCCTGCAGGACCTGGGACAGGCTCAGGCTTACGAGGGGCCAGAGTTAGTGTCATGGGGTCAACACATGGGGTTTACAGCTAGCAGACTCACTGAAAATCAATGTGACGGAGTGAAGTCAAGCCCCCTTTGGAACCTCTGTGCGCAGACTGCCCGCTACAAGCTGCCCGTCCTCTGCCCCCATGCAGACCTGTCAACGCAGAAGGAGTTAACTGAGATGGCAGATGAACCATCTCCAGGACTCAGTGATCAACCAGGACACAACAAAGTTTCCAAAGGTGGGAAGCAAGTGGAGGAGTGTAACTGACCAAACAGAAATGAGCAAGTCCCCAGAGAGGCTCCCGCAGGAGGAGACCTGAAAACTGGGGTCGTGAAGTGTCCATACAGAAGGGTTGGATACCCAGGTCCCTCCCAAACCCCTCATAGCCTGGCCACCTCCCCTCTCCCAGCTTCAGGGCACAGAGGTCAAGGGAGCTGTAGGCGTGGGGACCCAAGTCAGAGCAGAAGGGAAGGGCCGAAAGCAGAGAGAAAAGGCCAGGTCAGTGGCTGGGGATCCCAGCACATCGGCCCGCTCCTGCTGCTTATTCCCAGGAGGCCAACAGGCAGGCGTACCTGTCTCAGGTAAAGCCTTCCCCTTGGGCAGGAGCAGAGGATCCACCTCTGGAAAAACTGGTCACTCCAGAGAAAAGACCCCTGAACAGTGACATTGAGAGCCCCGGTGAAGAGACCACTTGCCACTGAACCCCCCTTACGGCAAACACCAGCAGGCAAGAGATCCGTGGGCATCTGTCTCTGAAATATGGAGAGACAAACATTTTGAGGGAGGCATTGTTCTTTCTCTCCTTCTCCGTCTGCCTAGTGTTTTGCAGCTGCCTCCTCCTGTCCTGATGGGCATCCACTCTAGAGCCTGACCGGTGAGTGGCAGTGGGAGCCTGGCCTGGGGTGACCTAGTACGAGCACAGACCCAGGCCAGAACCTCTGGGGCGGGGTGGCTTGAGTTTCTGCCTCAGTCTCCATGCTTCTCAAAGCCGCAGCCAGGTGCGCAGCAGCAACCGTTTGGTTTTGTTTGCCGGTTGGGCTGCTTCCAGGAGACAGGAGGGAGCCATGGGCTGATGCCCGTGCCCGTCTATGCGGGGAACACGGACCGGCTGACCCCACAGCAGCTGAACTCCCGGCCTCAGCTTCAGTCTTGCTCAATGTTCTGCATTTTGTTCTGTTTCTGACCCATGGAATTATTTATCCTGATTTAAAACCAGCCTTTTTGCTTTCCTTTTTATATTTTGTGTGTCTTTATTGTGTGTGTGGAGCAGTGAGGTTGATCGAATCATGAAATCACGGTGCCGTCTTGATGGAACCGATCTTGGTTTCTAATACTATTTTATCCCAAAAAGGGAGAGGGCTCCTAGGGGAGGAGTTGATGCTGTGATGGGGGCACTGGAACTTCAGTTGGGATTAGGATATCCTGTAGACCATCAAATATATCCGGGGGTAACAAACAGAATCGAATGGAAGGGGTCAAAATTGTAATAAGCATCAAAAAGAAAAGGAAGATGAATGCCGCTGGGACCAGCTGATTTGGAGTTAGGCCCTAAATCCGTGTTGATGTTCAAAGGCTACAAATAATAGAAAATAGCCAATGAAAAGTCGCATGCTCCGACCTGAGTCAGTTGAGTGGTGCCCGATTCGTGCAGCATGGACTACAGGAAAGTGAGCTCGGCTGGGGGAAATGGGATTCAAGAGGTAGACTGAAAAAAGAATAATTGAAACAAAAAGAGGTAGACCGTAGGGAAATGAGCTAAGGAAATAACTTTGGGCGCTGGCTCAATTTTTCTTCCCCAAGATGAGGTTGGGGCCTTGTTGATGCTGACTTTGGCTCAGGAACCAAGAGAGCTTATTTGTAAGCATTCCTCTAAATCAGCGGTTCTCAACCTGTGGGTCGCGACCCCTTTGGCGGTCGAATGACCCTTTCACAGAGGTCGCCTGAGACCATCCTGCATATCAGATATTTACATGACGATTCATAACGGTAGCAACATGACAGTTAGGAAGTAGCAACGAAAATAATTTTATGGTTGGGTCACAACATGAGGAACTGTATGTAAAGGGCCAGAAGGTTGAGAACCACTGCGAAATGGAAGCACATGGAGCCATGGGGTGAGTTTTTCTAGAAGAGTGAAGGGCCCTAATATTGAAGAGCAGTGGGGAAGCTAGAACTGAGCTTTCCAAACCCAGGGAGACCCCACCTTATGTAAAGTTTCACTGGCACCTGGGAGACCCATTAGGGACCTTGGGTGGCAAAGGGAGACATAACTGCTCTTCATTTTGGCTAATTATATCAGGAACTTACTCCAGTGTATAGGGGTAGGGGAACTCCCTGCCAACTAGTTTCACTTGAAATACTTCAGAGTCAGAAGTATTACGTGAGGACGTAATAAAAGCAAAAGGTCATTCGAACCTCTGGGTTGAAAGCTTATGAGAAAGAAGTAGTTGTCTGACTTGATACTAATCAGTTCTGGGGTTGGCAGTGTTTATATGATCACAGTACTATAAATGTTCTTGTTGCTTTTCCAATAAGCCTTCAAAAAAATGCAGATTTCATTATGGTTCCACAGTAAATGTTAAAAACAAACAAACAAACAAAAAACCAAAACACTGATCGTGTGAAAGGACAGATGCCCAGAGTCAGAAGATGGAAAAGGGAGCAGAGAACTGGGAGGACAGATGGGGATTCCGTTCACCCCGTGGGGTGACAGGGGACCAGCCATTGCTGAGGCTGGTAAAACACGACCTTTTTTAATTATTATTATTATTGATTTTTTACAGAGAGGAAGGGAGAGAAATAGAGAGTTAGAAACATCGATGAGAAAAAATCAATCAGCTGCCTCCTGCACACCCCCCACTGGGGATGTGCCCGCAACCAAGGTACATGCCCTTGACGGGAACTGAACCTGGGACCTTTCAGTCCGCAGGCCGATGCTCCATCCACTGAGCCAAACCGGCCAGGGCAAAACACGACCTTTTTGAAGGACAACTGGGTAGAATCTGCTGGGATTTTACAAGTATGTCTGGAAGGGCCCAGAAGAAACCAGCAGCAATGGTTGCCTCTAGAAGGTGATCTGAGTGGCTGAGTAACAACAGAATAAAAGTGTGTGTGTAGGGGAGGGACGGGGGAGATAGGCTTGCTTTCACTGTAGACCTTTCCTATCTTTACATTTTAAAACTTTAATAAGTTTTTAAGTAAAAATGAAGGCATATCATGAACAGTCCAACTTCCAGAATCACTGCCCCCTCCACGAAGAGCAGCCTCAGTGCACAAGACCTGCCCAAGGGCACTCACAGAAGCTTGGGCACAACCGCAATGCCTGCTGGGACAGACGGGGTTTTACAGAAACACCGTAATGCGGAATATCACGCAGCGAAGAATCGCTTAGAGATATGTGGACGGGCGTGAAAAGGTGTCCCTGACAGCTCATTGCATGAGGCAAGCGAGTTGTTCAACATATAAGAGCTCAATTTCAGTCTATTTGACAGCGATATATATCTATGATTTGCATATGCACATAAAATAGTCCAGAAGAGACCACCGCAAACAGAACAGCAGTTACTTCTGGGCATAAGTGTGAGGAGAACAATTTTGTCTGTATAACATGTGGGCTTTTGTCAATATTTTTCTCAAAGTCTAGTACTGCCCTGTCGGAGATGGGCGGGAGGGCAGTGAATTCAGCTGATGACTCCAGGAAGGAGCCCGTCCAACCATCTCTGCCTCCCTTGAGAAGCAGCACCATCAGGGCCAGGCTCCACCCATGACAGTCATCTCTGTGTTGAATGCAGAGACCCATCAGCCTGGAATCGGTCCCATCTGAACTCTTCAGTACCAAAAAAAGTAGGTGGCAAGCCCTTGTATGACCAGGAAGTGAAGATCAGGGACTCCCGCTATCATCATGAAACTAAAGAAACACCAAGAAATGTTTCTGGAATAAGTAACTGCCCAGAACGCTATCCCCAGGTTTCCAAAGCCTGTCCAACCTGCCGCCTCACCTGGTGGGTGTGCTGACCCCACCACAACTGCTCAGAGAAACCCAGGCCTGTCGGGGGGGGGGGGGGGGG
>NW_006288601.1:640448-674859 GCF_000327345.1 Myotis davidii
TGCCTAAAGGGCAGTGAAGAAACTGACCAAGGGCTGAAGCCAGTGACCCCTGGACCAAGACTCAGCCACCCACCAGGAGTGTGGCTGTCTTGGTTAATGACACACGTTTCTCAAAACCGGCTAGGTCATGGAACTGCTGCCCCGTCCAGACCTGGAGGGTCTGTGGGGCCCAGAGGCCTCTCATCGTGATTTTGGAGACAACACGCCAACACCACCCACAGCTGCTGACTGTTTATTGCACAAGAAACTGGCAATTCCGAGGCAAGGCGCTGGGCATTACAAAACAATCAGATGGCCAACCCAGAGCTACCAAACGATATTCTGTAGACACATGTTATATGTACACACACGGATGTACACACACATGCACATGAACACACTCTGAATACACGGGAGCCAGAGGCTTCCAAACTCCGCACGGCAGCTCGCATCCCGCCTGGACGTGGCGAGTCGCTGCGGGAAGCACAGCAAGTGACTCCAGGAGCCATTCAAACCAGTACAGCCAGCACAGCAGACACGGCTGTCCCTGCGGGGCCAGGGGAAGGGACACAGATCTGGGGAGACGGAACTATCCTCTGAAGGCCCTGGCCGGTCGGGGGACCTGCCTGGGGTCCCAGGAAGCTAGAGCTAGTCTGCAGCTGGTGCACGGCGCTAGAACCCAGGGGCTGGATCGGGAAGTTCACGACCATCACGGCTCCAGCATCCCGGAGGAGCGTGTCCTTGAAGGTATCAATACCCAGAATGCCCAGGACGGAGCCCAGCGGGGCTCCAGAAATGAAGTCAGAGTGTGCAGCAGCTCCGGCCCTTCAGCCGCTTCCAAGAGCACCGTCTCCTGTGTGCAGACAAAGCCTCACTTCGAGGCTCTTGGCTGGCGGGGATGCCCTTCATTCTCAACAGGGGACGAAGCAACCCACCTGGAGGCCCACAGCCTGGGTGACTACATCTGGCAAAGGGCGTTTTTCGCTACCAAAGGCGGCGAGGTTGGTGGCACTCGGGGCACCACCCCTTCCCTCGCTGCCAAGGCTCGGGGAGAGGCCGCTGGGAGGTCGAGCTGCCTGAGCTCGCAGAACTGCTAAGCTGGTTCCTAGGAGGAGCAGCTGTCTGGGAAATCCTTGGACCCACGGTGCTGGGTCCCTCAAGGTCCCAGCAACACTTGGTGCACCAGCTCCCTGGCAGAGTGACAGCAGCACACCAGCCACAAACACGAAGCAACCCTACACACAAAATGCTTCAAGTTCAGGGAAAGGGAAAGAAAGTCCGAGTTTGCTGTTTCCATCCCAGCGACATCCACGCGGCTGGCTGGGAGGAGGGAACTGGCCAGCCCTGAGTGGAGACGGGCCTGCCTTGCTGCTCGGCCTCCACGGCTAAGCCTGCGGGGAAGGAAGCAAGGCAACCTCCATCCAGAGCTCTGGGGAATTGTGGGAAGAGCTCCTCACTCTCAGACCTTCGTTTTGTACACATCATTAGAAAAGTTCTATTTCAACCAGAACCTCTTTTACTGGCAAAGACCCTGACAGTGACCCCGAGGGGCCAGTCTCCTTCTCACCTAACTAGCCCGTGAAGACCTCAGCTTGTGCTGCAGCCCTTCGGCACGGGCACCCCGGCTTGCACACTCACGCACACCTAGGGCTGGCCGAAGGGGAGAAGGAGGCTCAGTGAGCTTCGCAGAGGGTCAGCCCTCCAGGCGGCAACAGGTGTTGGGCTAAGGTGACTAAGGGGCTTTATTCCAGACTGCCACCAGCGGGAAGGAGGGAGGGGTGGGCAAGCCTCTTGAGGTCAGGCTCTGCTGCCACCAGCCCGATGACAGTGTGGTCCCGCGCAGGGCCACCATCTGCGGGGCCTCCCGGGGCTGCGGCCGGCAGCCTCTCGGGCAGGGAGGACTCATGACTACATGTGTGCAGGGCGCAGGGGAGGGGGCAGCCTCAGTTACTCCTGTCCGAAGCCCTCCGTCTCCTCAATGGCGTACAGCAGCTTCTCCTTCAGTTGTTCATAGCTCTTGTATGGTGGGAGATCCAGACGGTTGAAACTGTTGAGAGAGGGGTGGAGACGGTCAGCACGGGAAGCTCAGGGCTGCTGGCCGAGGAGGGTCAAGAGCGTTGAGGCGACTGTGGCTCGACCACCACCCCCACCAGCTGGTGAGACGCGGAAACAGGGATGTCAAGGACCCTGCTCTTGGGGCCTTAATGCTTCAGGTTCTTGGACCACAGAGGGGTTAGGAGAGAGACCAGGCAGCTGAGGAAATGGGGAGTAGGCAAGAGGGCACTTGGGGCAGCAGCTCTTTGCCTGCTGGAATATAAGTGCTTCAATATCTAACACCCAATATGACTGCCAGGGGGTATGTCTGCTGCCACAACTCCTGAAAGATCAGAGGCCCAGACAAAGGCGGCTGGCACATCACAGCCCCTCCCTCCAACCCGACAGCCACAGACACGCAAAAGTTGCTGGACTCAAGGCTCCAAAGTTGCCCTGTCTACTGGGCTGCCCTCAGGGGCGCATCGGGTCTGTGAGGTTCCAGCCACATCCCAGTAGAACCAGCAGGCTCACCAGGTGTGGCTTCGGGGCAGCCAGGTTTCCTTGCCAACCTTGTCGATGCAAAACTTCTGTGGTCCGTTGCTACCTGTTATCCAAAGAAACACATCTTCTATAACAGGGCCGTCCCTTCCTAAGACAGGACCCTCTGGCTCCGCCCACAGATGCCTTAGTCTGGGAGGCGGAGGCCACAGCTCTTGCCCCTCCCATGGACTTGCTTCCAGAAAGTCACTAGGTCCCACCCCCCCTGAGCCATCCTCACCCCCACCCAAGGGTGCCAGCGGGGCAAGGGGAGACGCACCAATGAGTTCGGCAAATCCCCCGACAGGCAGGCGGCAGGTCCCCGTAACAAACTGCAGCAGCCGGATACTCTTCTCGTTGTCCATCTCCTTCACCACCTGCAACTCCGAAAGTCGAAGCAGTCAGGTGACTCCCGTGGCCCAGCTCTTCACCCGACTCTGTAACTCTCCTCTTTAAGGCCGAGCTCACAAAGCCCGGACGGCCAGGGGTGACAGCCACCCACCTGGGAAACCCCTAAGCTGCTCCCTCTAAGAGGCTGTCTTTATAGAACATCCCCGTCAGTCCATGGGGCATGGCTGTCTCAGAACACCTTGGTCTTCTCTTCTCCAAGTTCTACTTTTTAAGATATACAAAAAATGGGAGTGACTGCTTAAAAATGGGTACAGGTTGGTGTTTTGGGGGGAGGTAGGGGTGGAGGGAAGGGGGATGAACTGTTCTGGAATTAGCTAATCATGATGGTTGCACAAAAGCCACTGCCCTATACACTTTAAAATGCTTAACATGGTAAGTTTTACAGTATGTCGAATTTCACCTCAACCAAAACATTTCTATATAGTTGTTCTCTTTCTGGGTATTTGCTATACTTCAGAATGACACCACCACCCACACACAGCTCCTTACATACAGGAGTTTCTCTGAATGCTTTCCCATCCCGCGTGGCTGGAAGGAAACCACGTGACCTATGGGAGCGTTCCCCTGCCTGCGGGCCCCCGTACCACACACTGGCGTTTAGAGCTACCCCAGCTGACCACCGACACTCCTGTCCAATGCACTGGCCGCCACCCAGCTCCATCTGTCCTGAGACTGGGTTTCTCATCTCCTTTTGCAAGTTGCTGGGGGAGATGAGGAGAGTGCCAAAGGTCGGGGAGGTGATAACACAGCAGAGTCCTTGGGCTTGAGGTCTAGTCGGGTCTCGTGTCCCTTGGGGGCTGCGATGACCAGGCAGGACCCACCTGCCAGAACCACTGGATCTGCTTGCTGTTCTTGGTGTAGTGCCGGTAGATGGTGTTCTTCTGCCAGTCGTTCATGTCTATCTCCTGCATGCCGCACAGCATCAGCTGCGAGGGAAAGGGCGTCAGCCGCGCCGGCCCTCCCGCCGCAGGTGGAACCGCCCCAGGCACTGCCAACTACTTCTGCTGGCAGTTCTAACCATAGGGACAGCACAAATCTTGCACATGGACCCCCTCACACCAGGGCCCAGGGGAGGGTGGGTGTGAGGACCCAAATCAAAGTTATTTGCTTGTTGCTACAGTCCTGGGCAGTATGGGTTCTATGGGGCATTTCTGTGGGTACACAGTGAGGCTATCCAAGGGCAGGATCGCCCCAGAGGCAGGGGCTCAGGTCCCAACAACCGTAGTTCTCACCTCCAGCTCTTTCTCATCAAAGTAGCGCAGCCACTCCAAGGGGGCCACCTCGTTGAAGCCGTCTAGGAAGGCTTTGGTCTGCTCCTCCACGCCCCGGGTGAAACGCCAGTCGGTCAGTAGCCTGAAACAAAGACAGCCTGTTGGTGGAGCCCGAGAGGAATCAGCTGAGATTCAACTTCCCACTTCTGGGCTGCGAGCCCCGGCTGCTGCCGCCCCAGAGCAGAACCTCTTAACCCTCACAGCAGCCGGAGAGACTGAGTCTGAAATCACCACCAGCACCTCCTCCTCCTGCCGCCGCCTGAGCCTCAGACGTATGGATGTTAACAGACTAGACCGAGACCTGGAGAACACGCACAGGTGAACGCATGCACACACGCACGTGAGATGGTGGGTCTGAGCACACAGGACCAGAAAGAAGATAAAGATGTCTGCGTTTCAGGACTCGTCGAAAAGAGTCAGCCCTGCAGCCCTAAGTCCACCATGTGGGAAACCAGAGAGCAAGAAGGAGCTGCCACAGGGCTCTGGGCTCTGGCTCCCCCAGCTCTGGTGAGCATGTGACCATCCACGGGCCGCCACCTGAAGGCCATGCAAAATGGGAGTTCCTGTGACCCCTGGAGACCTAGGGCCATGCGCGGGGCGGTGTGCCTCTGCTCCCGCACCCCCACTCCGTCCCCCAGCACTCGAGACTCACATGATGTACTCCTCCTTGTTCTCCTCCGTCACTCGGATGCTCTCGCCACCTTCCTTCAGCTCGTGGGTCGTCACCTTGCCCAAAATCTCCATGTCCTGGATGAAGTACAGCTCGAGGCCACACTCCTCTAGGTTGTTCTCTCTGGGGGCACGAGAGCACAAGAGGGAAGACGTCTCTCTCAGAAGGGTCTTCCCTCGATCCCGCACTCCCACTCACTTTAGTGCCCCTGGGACACGAGGACGTGTCCCAGGACCGGGGACAGCAGCACGGGCCTCTGCCTGATGCAGGGAGAGAATTCCGGAGCTGCCTCATGGGCACCTAGAAGCTGAGCATCTCCACCAACACCCAGACAGCCTGGGTGAGGCCCAGAGGCCACTATGGCAGAGAAAATAAAGGCTGTGGGTACCTACTCCCAACCAGAGTTCCCTCTCCCCCCAACACAAGGCGAGCGAGCTCACTTGATCCAGATGATGGAGTTGTAGAATTCGGGGTCAATGGACTCCAGGTCCTTCAGGGTCGGTCTCTTGTTGAGCATCCGCTTGTAGAAAGGGAGGGTGAAGCCCGTGTCAATGAACTTTCCGTGGTACAGAGCCTGGGGAGGGAGGACGCACAGCGGAGGTTTGCGTTCCTGCAGGCAGGCTCCAGGGTGCCCTGTATCAGAGCCTGGGCACCGTCCCTGCCCTCTGCCCAGAGAGCACCACGCATCCAGCTACCCAGGCCCCAAGGGAGGGTCTGGGAAATAGGAAGCACTCTGTCTTGTGTCCTGACGGGGACCTGGGGACAGGCTCTTCTCTGACCTGCAGACCACAGGGACGGAGCAGAGCCGCCTGCTCAGGAACCCACCTCGGGCCCACTGCCTGCCCGGCACACCTGCCTGCCGGCTCCCGGCTCTAGCAAAGATGCGCCCACACTCTCAGAGAAGACTCGCTCAGCACAGCTCCCGGTGGCAGCCCTGACTCGCCGACGCTCAGAGCTGGGCAGCACCAGCAGCCAAAAATAATGCAGACGCCGCTGACGGCGAGAGCTGGCGGGCCAGTGGTGAGTAATAGTCTAGGGTTTTACTGGCCTGGCGGCTGCTGGGCCAAACAGATCCCTGGACCTGGGAAAAATATGCCCACTTCCTGAGCCCAACACCTTGGCCAAAAACTTCCAGACCAGAGGAAGGGACATATTTAGTCACCGGCTCTTGGGCCCTCCCGAGAGGGGAACAGGGCGAAGTAAAGGAAAGTTAGCAGTGAAACAGCAACTACCAAATATGGCAGTGGGGCTCCCATGGGTTCCCCTCCTCAGTCCTGCTTCTCCACCCTCAGGAGACATTCAACCAGATGCACGTGACATGACCCCCTTCCCTGTTCACGGTATGTTCCTATTTCTAGGTAAGTACAGATAAAGCGTGCCACCCCCTTCCCTACCCTGCCAGCTCCTGCCAGATGCCTCCTCCATCGGGCACCACCCAGTCTACTAGGGTCTGTTCTAACCCAGTGCAGATTCCATATCCCCTGACACAGGCCAGTGTCTCAGCAGGACAGTCCCCAATGCTCCCACCCTGGGCTGGTGGCCGGTGCTGGCACCCCCAGAGGTGGGCAGCAGGTGGGCAGTTATGTGTGCTCAGCCCATCACCCCAACACCCTCAGAAGAGCACTTGTGAAGCCCGTGACGACCCAGGGCCCTGGCTTTCGCTCGACAAATCCTCCACTGGTCACCATGGAGAAACCCTCTCGACGCCTGGGGTGGGCACTGAGAGAAGTCCGAACTCTCTCTGGCTTTTTGCACATTCAGTTAGTTCCGTGAGGATGACAGTGGGGCTGCTAGTGGTGTGTAGGGTCTGGCTCCTTGGCTGCCCACCCCCCCGGAGGTCTTGTGGCAATGAACCTTACCATGGCAATGAACCTGCCGATGAAGCGGAAGTAGGTGAGGTGGTCGGGGTTGATGGAGGAGGCGGGGTTGATCTGCAGGCAGTAATTGTTCTTCCCGGCGTATTCAAATAAGCAATACATGGGGTTGAGCACCTCATGGGACAGGAGGAAAAACCACTCTCTGTGAGAGAGAGAGAGAGAGAAACAGGACTAGCGGACCCTCCCCTGCACGCGGGCTGGCGGCGCACCGCTCCTCTGCCGTCCTCCTCGGCTGCTCTGGAGACACGGGTCCTGGGCAGGCGAGCCAGCACCTGGCTAACCTGAAGTAACAGCAGGTCAGTGGACAGGGTGGGGTCAGACCCAGGGCGAGCGAGGACGACAGCCACGCTTGAGGGTGATGCTCAGGAAAACGTGAGTGTGTCGGCTCCGGGTGGGCATCCAGGACTTTACATCTTAATGGCAATGGGACCCTGGCACCCCAGGGCCACCATGCACAGCTGTGCAGGCTGTGCACTACACAAGAGTACTATGGCAAAATATCATAGACTTGCACATTTATTGCAACGACTTTCCTGCAGCCAAGCTGTTTCTTTCTGTTAAAGCCAGAATATCGCCACCATTTTCCAACATGGAAGTGTCTTGAAAAAAGGCATCTTTTTCTAAATCTTGTAGTGATGCTGTATGAATAGCAGCCACCCCGCTTCCTCCCGACCTGAGCAGGTGGCGTAACATGAACACATGCTAATGCATTCCCACCTCCTGATGCGTGAACTGTGACCCATGCTGCCTGCAGATTATAAGCCTCACTCCCACTGCAGGTCTCTTGCTTTCCTTGCACTCTGCCCGCCCCTCCCCCAGGCCCCATTACCAGACCTTGCTTGTCCTTCTACGCGTTCATCTGAACCAACACCCATGCCTTAGCATCTCTTTGCACTCTAGGTACAAGCCTCAAACCAGAATTCAGAGTCCTTTGGGCTTCAGCTAAACCCACAGGGGGACAACCCAACGAGGCCAGTCCCTGGCTGGGCAGTTTGTGGCCAGGCAGACGAGGAGTCCTTCGATGCAGAGGGTGCCCCGGTATCCTGTCCGTGGTTCTACCCTGTGGTAGAACAGCATGACGTAACCTACCATAGGGTAAAACCACTGGCAGGACACAGAGAGACGGACACACACAGGGCGGGAGCCACACCAGAAGCCCACCAAGCAGAGCCTGGAGAGGAGGTCACCACGGTCACCACGGGAAAGACAGTCATCGATCCACGGGGGCCAACACAGAGGGCAAAGCCACCAACGAACAGAGGACCAGCAGCAAGTTAACCCAACACCAAGCGAGATGTCCCCACTCCGAGATAGGTGAGTGAGCCGAGCAGGCACCACAGGCTAAGATACTCCTTCTCTCTGCCGGGGCCCTTCAGCCCCATCGTCCAAAGCAACGTTTTGCTAGAGAGTCTGCTAACTTTTGTAGGTGGGCTATGGTGAGGGCGAAACAATGCTTTGGGCTCTTTTGGGGGTTGTGTCGGCCGTTTGAACTATACTGACCCTGTGTGAGTGACATGCAGCTGAATGCTGGTCAAGGCCCTTTGGATTGTGACACAGCTTATCCATGCCGGGTATGTACCAAGATGCCCCCACTTAACCTGCCCCAGCGGCCTTAAAAGTAGGAGAAGTCCAGGGGTGATTTTAATGGACGACCACATGGCACCGATATTTAGCTGCTGCCCACCGGTGCAGCAGATGGTGTTCAAGCACAGCAATAATGACACATTGGTTGGTAAAGGAGCCATTGCCCTGAGCCCTCCCTCTGGGGCCTCCATGACCCAGTAACTAAAGGTTAGTGCCCAGCCCAGCAGGGAACCCTGGGACCCAGTTCCAGCATTCGAACTGGCCATAACCGTGCCCACTCCTGAAGAAGTGTAAGGGCACTGGCCACCAATCTGAGCAAGGAGGAGGCAGCTTTCCGGCCACAGGCCCAGTACCCTGGGGAAGTGGGGTGCAGCGCAGCCTTCCCGGGGCACCGCGCTCACCTGGCAATGCCCCCGTAGTCCAGGCCCTCCTCGCCACGCATGATGATGTAGAGCCGGCGGCGCAGGTCGTAGGGTTTCATGTTCATGATCTGGGGAGACACAGCATCATGGCCACCCTGCCACTCTCCCTTCAAGGCAACTGGGGGCAGTGGGCAGGGGACAGACACCACTCACCGAGGCCCAGGCCTTGGAAACTCTACTGTGTGGGTTTAATAGGCCACATGATAGAAGACGGGGTGCTGGGAGGGGGCCTTTCACCTGCCTCTGGACTTAGACAGATACCACAATTATTTTCTAACCTGTTGGAAAGAATCCTCAAAAAGTGTCTGCCTGGAAACGCTGATCTTCACGTGGCTGGGGAGGGCATTTGACTGGAAGGAGAAAAGACAAACCTTGAATCAGGCCTCAGGAGGTAATTATTCAGTCTGGCCTCCTGTCTGTATGAGGAGGTTTCCCTGTCTCCCTGGGCCGGGAGAGGAGAGCCTGGTCCCTAGGAATGGGAGCTGGCTTCCTGGAGACAATGTCAAACAACGGCTCGGTCGGGGCCTGCCCCCAGCTGACCAGGCTGCTGCTGGGCTCGGAAATCGAGCTGAAACAAGTCCACCACCCACCCTGCAGGGGACGGCCCAGCACCAGAACTCACATGGCAGAGGAAACGGAACTGGTGATACTTCCACCGGAAACTTCGGTCATAGGCACCAGGGGAACCTTGCTTCGCCCTGGGAAGAGCAAAGAAGTTCTGGAACCTGTGATTTCTCAAAAATTAGCAATGTATCTATTAGCCCTAAGGACAGCTGGTGCTATTTTAAAGACAAGTAAGTTAAGGCATAAAAGAGAGGACGTGGCTGCCTTTAAAATCTTTGGCAGATTTGAGAAGTAAAACAAACAAAAAAACTAGAAATAACGACAGATTTTTGCTTTGAGAGAGGAAACCACTGATGTTACTCTGAATAACTGGGGTGGCCCCCTCCTTCCCCAGCCCTGCTGATGTGACATGGAAATTGGTCACTAGAGGGCAGTAAGAGCAGCTGACATGGATACTGCTGTCGCCTGTGGCAAGTCCTTACCCTGACTCAAACCCTGGGCGAGGATCCTTAAAGGTGGTGGTACGGGTATTGTGGTCCACGAAGTAGCGCACCCCCTCGTTGGTGTACTTCATCTCCCACCCTGGGGGCAGAGCTGGCTCCTGGATCATCCTGCCAACATGGGAAGAGGAAGAGGGGGGTTAGGGCTGGCCTCACCTTCTGGGCCTCAATGCTTAGGAGGCTGGGGTCCCCAAAGTACTCCTTTCTCTCTGCTTTCACCCAGGTTCTGCAAAGCGTTTTCCTTGAGGAACTGTACCTGGTACCACTCAAGTCATGAGGGCAGTTGTGCAGAACAGAGAGGTCGTTTACTGTCTCAAGGCCCAAGAACCAGCCCTCAGTGGCCATGGCCACAGCCTGAGTGGCCACCAGCAATCTTGAGGCACCAACTGCCCCAGTCCCAGACCAGCTTGGGTGGAGGGAGCACAGGGTGAAGTCATGTTATCAGCAGCGTGCACAGTCAACACAGCTACCAGGAAAGTCAATTTAAGGAGCCCCTTTAGGCTCTCATTCGGCTGACACTGTATCACAAGGGTCTCCAGGCACTTGTGTGTGGCTGAAGGTCCCAGAACACTGGCCATAGAGGACAAATGCAGTCCCAGGCCATCAGCCAGTACTAGAGCTGCACAGGGCCCCCTCCCAGCCCAAGCCCTTACCCCTGGGTCCGAGGGTCCTCCCACTGGGTGGTGCGCGTGTTATGGTTCACGTAATACACCCGTCCGTTGTCCTGTCTCTTCTCTGCCAGGGAGAAGAAAGAAAGGAGGACAGTCAGACTGGGACATCTTGAGCCCTGTTCTCTCCCCTTCTGGGTGCCCCTTTCCAGGTGATGGGGTCTGACTTGCCGCCGCTATTCCTGCCCTGTTAGAGAAGTTTATCCAATAAAAGCCCAGCTCACACACATCTGTCACTGGCAAAAAGGACAAAGAGAATCTTTCCCTGGTGGGGAGTGGTGGAGGGACAGTCACATTTCCAGCTCAGGATCAAGCACTGTCTTCGGTTGGTTGGTTGGTTGGTTGGTTGGAGGGCGCGGGGGGGGCAATGTGGCAACACGGAGGGGGAGCAGCCCAGCTGAAACCAGAGGCCTAATTGCATCCAGCTGTGTGCAAAGTGGAGGCCCTCACCGATGCCCCCCCGCCCCCAAGTCCCTGACAGCTGGTCTCTGGTCCTGCCACCGCTCTGCCCACCAGATGCAGGGACCCAGGCGCCTGTGGCGGTTGCATTTCCCTCACACCTCTCTGATCAGCACTCCACCTTTCCTCCCTTCGTCTTTTTTTCTCCTCAGAGGCAAAGTTTTGTTCTAAAACTCTCACGTCCCAGCAAAACCTCTATGTTGCATATGTGCAAATAAATGTAGGGGCTGCGGCACTTACAACGCCCATCTAGCGCTCACACCTAAGGGCATGCGTCCAGCATTTGGGAGAGCTCAGACATTCTCTCTCTCTCCTCTGGACAATCCTTACTCTGTTGCTCTTTGCCTGTGCATGGAGGATGGCTCTGGGTTCCTCTAGGGAGGGAATCTGGGCTTCAGGAGCAGACCTGAGTCTAGTGGGGATTCCGGGTCCTGGAAAAGGTTAAAAGGGACACCCTAACAGCTCTGAGTGGCTGGAAGGCAAAACTCAGGGCAAGGCTCTGAACCCAAGACAGGTCACCTTCCCCAGGAAGTTTCTGAGGCTTCAAATCTGTTTCTATCTTGAGAGCAAATGATGCTAATGGCCCTCTCTCACTTATGATGACAGGGAAAAATTAAAAAAATAAACACAATCAGTTCCAGAACCTAACAGGGAAACTAAAATCGAAAAGAAGCAGAACTGGGGGGGCCGCATCCTCTCCCCTCAAGTGTCAGGCTGCAACATTCCCATTACTAACCCAAGATTTTGGTCTCTGTCTATCTTACCTGGTATCCATTCATCTATAAAACACACACACACACACACACAAGGAGTCAAGAGAAGGTGCCCAGAATTGCTACAGAGCTCCCCCCACCTCAAAAGCGCTGTGGGGCTGTCCCACTGAACACAGGCTTCCCGAGAGGGACCTGCGGGAGGGAGGGGCTCCCAGACAGAGGCTTCTGCTCTCAACTGGACCCTCCACATCTGCTCTGCCGGGGCCTCAGTCAGCGCGCACCACCAGGCTGCGGGATCTGCCCACAGGTCTGAGGCCTGTGCCCTTGTCTCTGGCACTGCTCCCTGCATGGGGGGCCTCGTGTGGTGCCTTGGAACTGCTTTGCTGCATACAATTTCATACTTTGGGGCTGGGAGAGTCCCGAGAGCATCTAGCTCAGCCTCATTCAGGGAGAAATGGACTCGGGAACATTTGGGCTCGTGCCCAGGGATCAGGGCAGCTGAGGAGAGGTGGACCTAACGCTGAGATGCCCCGACCCCTGAGCCGACGCTCAGGAAGGACCACGGGGTCTGTCATGGAGGAGCAGGAAGGGACGCAGGACTGAGAGCAGAAGGACACAGCAGACCTGGCAGCAGGCTCGTGCTAAAGGCAATTCTCGTTTAGTTTTGCTGCTCTTTCTGTTCAATCTCCGCTCTCCCTGGGGCGATGCCTGCACCAGCCCTGGAGAAGCCAACACAAAGCCCAAAGGATTTGATTAGGAAGACCCCTGGCCCTCCGCCAGATGTTCTTTTTTCTCAGTCACATACCCTTTAGTTTTGTCGGGTTTTCCTCATCATTTGTAAGCAGCACCAACTCCAAGCATGGCTCCAAGTCCCATCTCAAATATGTCACACGTGGCTTCTGGGAACTGTTTACAAGCCCTTACAGCCACCCTTACTTGGTGACCATCATTTAGCAAAACTGGTACAGAAATAAATTGCTTGACTCTATGGAGAAAAGTGCGACTCTGAGCCCCCAGCTCCGGGTCACAGGGTCTACGGGCTGCCAAACAGCATTACCGATTCTTGTTGAATCTGTTGAGTTGTCCCCTATCTAGACAGGGGTCCTGTGCGGGACTCCCTCGCCTTTGACTTGCTGCCAGTCTCTGAGACAGCAATGGCCTTTCATCGGCTCAGGGAGCAAGGTGGATTCTCTAGCAGAAAATCAACGATGTGGAGGCCTCCCTCACTGACATATCCCACTCGGAGGACGAGGCGGTCCCCCCAGTGCTCTGGAATGCTGTGGTAATTCACTAAGTGATACCCTGCAGGTCCCACGGGGTTGATGCAACCTCGTAAATTACTACCAGGGAGTAGTTGTGTCTGCACCAAGAGGCTCAGATGCGCATCCTGTCATTGTCAGCCTCTCCATCTTCGCTGGGGACCATGCCCCCGCCCAACTTAATACCATCTGTGAACACCACCAAACCCGCATTTACTGTCTTCTGCCGGCCTAACCAATCAATTAAACCCAGCACAGGCCAATTCCTGCTACACGGTCCTCTTTAGCTCCCAGGAACTCTTGCCTGCTGAAAAAAATCCTGACCCAGCTCAGAGAGCGACGGAAAGCACCCAGTCTCGCCGTCTCTGATGACCCCTCTTTGCATGACCACTCCATCCCAGAAAAGCCATCACGTTTGTAATTTCTCTCAAGTCATAGGTGTCCATCTAACTCGTTACTGGAAATCACACCGAAGACTTAGGTAAGAGGCAGCTGTCAATGACAGGGAGAAGCCAGCCCGATGCCGTTAGCTAGCAATAGTGTACGTCAATAGAGTCGCTGCCCAGCGCTCAGCTGGCTTCCCTGCGGCCCCTTTCACAGCTGTGTTCCCCCAAAAAGGTGGCTTCCTTTAGCTCAGGGGTCGGGGCATCCCAGCGTTAGGTCCACATCTCTTCAGCTGCCCTGACCCAGGGCACATGCCCCGAATGTTCCCAAGTCCCATTTCTCCCTAAATGAGGCTGAGCTAGATGCTCTTAGTCCTCCAACATCTCAGCTGCAAAGAAAGGTTTGGTAAGGTAGCTCCTTTCAATCACATGGCCACGGGCCTGAAATAAACGCATCTGAGAATCAGCCACGTCAAAATGTCTTAGTGACAGGATGGGTTGTTGGGTCGACACCTTGAAAGTCAGGACGGAAACCCAACAGTACCACAGCCGCCCGTGGGACTTCTTTCCTAGTGCCCCCCTCCTTCCACTACGGCGGGGGAATGCTACGGGCAGGGGGACTCCATTACTTTCCCAGCCTTCTCGCTCCATGGCCTGCAATTTCTCTGGCTGGGCATCCCCACAGAGCGTGCTGGAAAGAAGTGAACTGGGAAACTGAGGGAGGGGAGAGAGGAGGACTCAAAGGGAGAGCACAGAGCACGGAGCAGCACCCGCTAAGGGAGGATGAGGGACAGACATGGGACTCGGTACTTACCCCAGCCGGGAGGGAGGGGGCCCAGTGGGTCATGGTCAGTTGAACCACTCGAAGACTAAACACAAGAAACACAGCAGAACACAGAGGTTAAAAAAACGCCGCTGGTTAAAAATAAATTGAAAGATAAACCTAAAAACGCCAACAACGCGTTTCCACATTTGGGCTCTTTGTGGAGGAGATCGTGGGGCTTTAGGTGACGTCCGCTCCCCTCAAAAGTCTTTTTCAAAAAAGAAAAACTGAAAAAGAACCCTGCACACTGAGGACCCAGATAGGTTTTGGCGAGGGTGGAGTGAGGGGGAGGAAGAGGTGCGCAGGTGAAGGCGGGCCAGGGCCCCGGAGGCAGCGGGCTGGCCCCAGGCATGGCCGAAGGGCCCAGAGCCGGGCTGCTGGCGAGCTCAGCCGCCCAGTGCCTCTGCTCAGCTCCTGCTCTGCGCGGCCAAGGCAACTGAAATCACCACCACCTCCAACTTTCTCCAAGAACCACACACGGGAGGGAAAAAATATCGCAGGCCTTTCCAATGAAATCATTCCCACAAGCCCTGCCCACGCCCAGAGCTTCCTGGCTGGGGGCTGGGCCCTCCTCCCTGCACCTCCCTCCTGGGTGCGCTGGAAGAGGGAGCAGGGTGTGCAGCATCGGCCCAGACTGAGGGCACATTCATGCCCCAGGCCCCTCACCTCCCCCAGGAATGTTTTGCTTCCCTTCACAAAGCACCTTTATTCTCCTCCGGCCTGAACCTGAAGTTGCACAGTGTTCTGTGTGTGCCTGTCTGGGGAGGTGGGGCTGGGGGCGAGGTGGCAAGAGAGAAGGGGAGACAGGAGAAAGAAGGGGGAGCTGACTCCAGCGCTTCAGGGTCGCTGTTTACCTTAGAGCCCCCCACCCCCAGCCAAATTCTGCTGCAAGGTCCCTGGGGCGGGGCTGCCGCGGACCAAGAGTTCTCATATCCTGCGGGGAAGGGGGTGCTGTCAGAAACTCCTCATAGTTAAATAAAACAAGTATTGTTCTGCGCTTTCTTTCTTCCTCCCTCTCTCTCTCTCTTTTTCTGAAACATTTTTATTTCACTTACTAAAATTTAATCATTACATTAGGGGATCAAGTTCTCCGTGCAGACTGGGAGCTGCCTGGCTGGCCCCTTTGGAGCCACACACAGGCATGAGGATGAATGGAGCTCAGTCTCAGCTTGAGAAAACATTGGTGGGGCTCAACTGCCAACGAACCCCCTTTCACGGCCACCCTCCACCCCCAGCTGAAAGGACAGAGAAACTTTCTTTCCAAGGTGGCAGCACAAGCAACTCTTCCAAAGTGAGTTCCAACAAAGACGCTTAAGTCTGGAAACCATAGGTTCCTTGACGGGACAGAGCCCCCTTTCAGCAGCGGGCCTCCAACCCAGCAGAATGAAACTGCACCAAGGTGTGGGGAGCGGGCTGTCCTCCATGTAGGGCACGTTACCATCGGCGTGCCGTGGAGGACGTGCACCGTATCTGCCGTGGAGGACGTGCACCGTATCTCCACCACAATGCAGGTTGGTCTGATGGTTACTGAAAAAGACCTCCCAGATTCTCAGCGGTCGTTTTGCTGGGGGAAGGGTGCAGCATCTCAAGTTCCTCCACGTTTGTTTGAAACATCCATGCATTTCAGATAATGAAGCCAAATACAATGTCCTGGGGTAAGTACTGAGCTGCCGCAATGACCTTGAAGAAGCAAAGAACTACAGCAAAGGTCATTTTAAGAATTTAAAAGAAGCATTTGGTGCAAAATGTTTGCTGCTTCAGGTCTTTTCTTGGAATGGGTGGAAAATCCACAAGCAATGAGGGGCTCCAATGGGTACCAAATGGGTTTCAGTGGACTTACAGGCATTTTTTGCTTAACTGTATAAATCAACCAAATGTCTTTACTGACAGTCTCTGTGACCTGCATTGAACTACAAACAAAAAATATTTATCATCCCCCTAACTAGTCTGGCTCAGTGGATAGAGCAGGGGTCCTCAAACTTTTTAAACAGGGGGCCAGCTCACTGTCCCTCAGACCGTTGGAGGGCCGCACTATAGTTTAAAAAAAAAAACTAGTCGGCTGCTAAGCAACAGGCAGCGGCGGCAAAAACACCCGGCGGGCCGGATAAATGTTGTCGGAAGGCCGCATGTGGCCCGCAGGCCATAGTTTGAGGACCCCTGGGATAGAGCGTCGGCCTGCGGACTGAAGGGTCCCAGGTTCGATTCTGGTCAAGGGCATGTACCTTGGTTGCGGGAACATCCCCAGTAGGGGGCGTGCAGGAGGCAGCTGACCCATTGTCTCTCTCATCGATGTTTCTATCTCTCTCCCGTCCTCTCGTAAAAAAATCAATTAAAAAATATATATAAAATATTTATCAGCTAGCAAATAACACAGCATCTAGAGTGTAGGCACATGCCTTAAGAACAGCCAATCAGGTGCTTCCACCCCAAATTTGCAGGGACCGGAAAGAAAGCATGGGGGCTGTTGGAGATGCCTCACTGCTTCAGTAGAGACCACAGCCCATTGAAGCACCGAGTGTTTAACCGCAGACAGATGAGCGATGTCCTAGGCAGATCATCGCTTTGCCCTGCCTACCCCTGGTTTTCTGCCAGAGTTTGGTTCTTCATCGTTCTGTGAATTCCCACTTGATAATTTTTTTTTGCTTAAGCTTAACCAAGCAGGTTTCTATTATTCATCAAAATGAACACTGACTAGCATACAAAACACAAGGAGGAGAATAAAAAGAAATTATCAGCCCTTTTCTTAATCCTTGACTTTTTAATGTCACAAACTTCATACAATGGTGGCTCTCTTTTGTTAAAGTGGTTTTTTAAAAATGTCTTCAGCATCCTCCTACTCTCACCTCCAACGCCTGTCAGAAGAGAGAAGAGGAAGCAGGAGGGAGGGAGAGAGAGAGACCAGAAACTGATAAACAGGAACACGTGAAATGGAGGCCCTGGGAGCCGACCACCTGCCCTTCTCTTCCACCACACTTCCCAGAATGCACGATCGCAGGTGGGTGGCTCACAGCAGAAGAGCACAGAGAAAGGGGCCGGGAGGGATTATAGCCAGAAGAGAGATCGTAGGACTCGAAGAGACAAGACAGTTTCCTTTACCACTAGGAACAGAAAGGAACGCTGTTGAACAATTTTCCTGGGAAGCGTCCGCTGGTTGGGAAAGCCGAGGGACAGGCCATGAGCCAGACGGCTCATGTGAGTTCAAGTCTCTCAGGGAATAAGCACCAAGTTCCGGTAATATTTTAAGATACAAACTCAGAAATAAAGAATGTCTAGCAAATAAAACCAAGGGCAAGAAAGGCTCTGAGAAGGCCATAAAGGTTACAGTGTGGAAGGCAGGCTCCTTTTTTTGTAAAGGTTACACCCAGCGGGTGCAGAACAAAACCCAGATGCTTGAGTACGCAAGCCACGGGGCCCTCTGCACAGTGAGAACCAGGTTGTCTGTTTCTGGGCATTGCTCATATTAGGAGCCACAGAATGATTTGCTTCTGTCCTGCCGACACTAGATTATTAGGAGAGAACCAAAGCGGGAACAAAGGAAGAGGTGTGGCAGGAATGGTAGTAGATGTGAGACGGGTCCTGTCACAATACACAATGCGCACGATCGGGCTGGGCATCCTCAGTGGACTGCAGTGGGAACCCAAAACAGGGCACAGTGAAAGTGCACATTGAACACAAGTATGTGCATGATGATCATGAGCTACAAAGGCACCAGGCCGTAAGGACAGGAAAACATGTCAGAAATAAGGGAACAACAGAGACCGAAAAAGATGTGCGTTGAGGCAGAGGGCAGGAAGGAACTGCGGGAGTCTGCAATCTGGGCTTCCCTAGATTTCCATCTTGAACTGTATTTTGTGCTCTGCGGGGCAGCAAAGAACAGGTCTCACTTTCAACCCTGCAGGAGAAAGAGGAGGAGGGGAGGCCGCTGGTATAGTATCAGCTCTTAAGTCTACCACGTCAAATCCTGGGCCAAGGCCAAACCCCAAAATAACTCCATGAAAGCGACTCTTCTTACTTGTAACCAGGACATGGCACCACAGCAAACAAGAGGGGCAAATCGAACCCAAGGGGGAGGGAAATCAACAGAGAGACATTGAAAGCTGAACCAAAAAATATGGGTCTTGTTTCAGGGAGAAAAGGGAACCATCGCCGCCATCCAGAGCCCTCCTAAATCCCCAACCAAGCTGAGAAAACTGTATTTGAGTACTTAAAAAGAAGGCGAAAAAATTTTAGTGCTTAATTTTTACTTCTAAAAGACCCTCCAAGTCAAAGTCCTTCCTCTGCAGCCCCAGAATGATGCTGCTAAAATGAGAGGCAGGTAAGCGGAACAAAAGACCAAGCAGACGTGAACTCGGGGATCTTCCCTTTCACATACCAAGCATCTTGGTCAACCTACAGGACCTACTTGGTACTTGTTAGAGAAGAAAAAAGATCCCTTTAATGGATTCTTTTTTAACTTGAGAAGTTGGGTAAGCAGGAAGACAGAACCATGGGAGACTCCTAAAATGTGTCCTTGTCATGAAGTCAAAGGACCACCCACGCAAATGGCAGGGAAGGTCTTTGGGGCCCAGCTCATGAAGAACAATTTCTGAAACGCAGAGGATGACCAGATCCTATCCCGTTTTGAAACATGCCAGAACCGGATGCCAGGCATGACTGAAAGGGGTTATAGGGTGGGGGGCCTGGCATAAGGACTCAGACCGTGCTGCACCTGGTAGACCACCAGGGCATTTCAGCTGCTCTTTCTTGTGACAGGGATTACATGTTGTGGACCAGCTCACAAAGTTTCCAACCTCCAATCCACCACGTCCTATGAGGGTTCTACATAGATCCCAAGCTCCATGTTCAAGGTGCTCTGAGAAAATGCAGAGTTCCAACTTGGGAATCCTACCCCTTCCTCCCCAAAAGGCCGTGTGTCTGGGCTCCCTCCAGCCACCATGTTACTGGTGGAAGCTCTAATGGAGTGGAGACTCAGGAAGGTGGGGCTAAGAGGGTTCACAGTACGGGAAACCATAGACAGTTCATGGGACAGAGTTGGGACCACTCTGAATTCTGGAGTAGAACATTTAAATGCTATTCTGTAGGTAATGACCACAAAAGTTTTTGAGCCAGTGATAAAAAATGACAGTAATTGCCCTAACCGGTTTGGCTCAATGGATAGAGCGTCGGCCTGTGGACTCAAGGGTCCCAGGTTTGATTCCGGTCAAGGGCATGTACCTTGGTTGCGGGCACATCCCCAGTAGGGAGTGTGCAAGAGGCAGCTGATAGATATTTCTCTCTCACTGATGTTTCTAACTCTATCCTTCTCCCTTCCTCTCTGTAAAAAATCAATAAAATATATATTTTTAAAAAATGACAGTAATAAATGTAGAGCAACACTCTCCCCCCTTCCTTAAACCCTCTACAGTGATTTTTTTTTAACAGTGATGAAGTGACAGTGATACTCTGGTGGGAACAGGCAGTATGAATTAAAGGAGAGAGAATGGCAGCAGAGAGAACAATTCAGAAGCTGCCCTAACCATTCAGTTGGAAGAGGCAGAGGAAAATCCGGAATTAGATAGCAGGAGGTTGATCT
Source organism: Myotis davidii (assembly GCF_000327345.1). NCBI lineage: Eukaryota > Metazoa > Chordata > Mammalia > Chiroptera > Vespertilionidae > Myotis > Myotis davidii. Next base: position 660,175 of record NW_006288601.1, read on the forward strand.
AGCCTAGGGGGTCAATAAACTTTTTCTGTAAAGGGTCAGACAGTAAATATCTTAGGCTGTATGGGCTACACACTCCCTGTTGTGACTACTTAACTCTGCTATTACAGCTTAGAAGCAGCCACAATCAATACCTCAAGTACAGGGTGTGCTTATGTGCCAATAAAACTTTATTAACAAAATCAGGTAAGGGCCAGTCTGGCCCACAGGCCAAAGCTTGCCAACCCCTGATCTAGATGAACTTTAAAGGCCCTGCCCGATAATAAAGATCTAAAGAAACAGAGTAGCAATGAGAAGAGAAGGATCTGGGTGGTTGCTTTGATTTGAAAGGGTGAGATATAGGAGAAGTCTCCGCTGAACAGGCTCTAAGTCCGGGTAAATGGACTTGGATGGGAGGGCCAGAAGAGAAATCCAGTGTTGAAAGAAATGGTGAATTCAGCTTCAGACACATTGAGTCCAGTGGTTCTCAACCTTCCTAATGCCGCAACCCTTTAATACAGTTCCCCATGTTGTGGTGACCCCCAACCATAAAATTATTTTCATTGCTACTTCATAACTGTAATTTTGCTACTGTTATGAATCGTCATGTAATATCTGATATGCAGGATGTATTTTCAGGGGTCGTGACCCACAGGTTGAGAACCGCTGCCTTAGACACAGAGGCTGAGCATTGAGTTACTAAGTTAGCAACACTGGAGTTTGAGGAATTTCACTGTGATGAGTAAAATCCCAGGGTCAGGGCACTGACATTTCCCCGCTCACCCAACAGGTCAGTGGAGACTAGGCGAAGCTGCAATTTCTGCCCTCTCACCTGGTAGAGGAATCTTTGGCTGAAGTGCTGCATGGCGCCCTGGAGCTGATTCCGCTGTGACTGCCACTGCTCGTAGTTGCGCACATACTCAGCTGTGGGGCGCTGCCAGGTAGTGGTCCGAGTGTTGTGATCCACATAGTAAAATCTGCCTCGGGGGTCTGTGCGTTTCTCCCAGCTGGAAACGTGAAACTCAGCGTGAATACAGTGCCCACCCCACCCCCACCTTCAAATCCTAGCAAAAATCTCAGATGGCTGACAAGAAAGGGCCAAGGGAGGGTGGAGGGTGGTGTCTGGCACAGGAGCTTGGCTGCTTGCGGGGAAGCACAGCCAGGCAGGCCCCAATCACAGAGCTTCTGAGGTTTAGATGATTATAGAGAAAATCTGTGGTTGCATCCTTAGCAACCAATCCCTCCTTACCACTCGCTCCTGATTCCCATTTATAGGGAAGATGACCCTACTCCCAACCCGGGAGTTGAACTATTGACTAAACCAAAAGTGGACAAAGGCCGGTCAGTCGGTGAATCTTGATAGTTTTGCTAGGAATTCTGGAAAAAGCAGTCTCTCTTCCTTGCAGGATATGATGGAAAAAGCATGCAGTCTGGGAGCTATTGGCTGCCATCTTGAACCCAAACAACGGGAAGGTGACCCAGTGGATGGCGGAGCAGGAAGGTGGGGGGAAATCCAGCTCTTTGGTGATATTGTTGAGCTACTAGTTCAGGCTTCCCTTGAAACCAGGACCTCCATCTAGACTTTTGTTATATGAGCCAATAAACTCTCTTCATTATTGAAGCCTATTTGGATCCCACGTGTGCTTTTTTTATTGGTTTCTGAAATTACCCTGATATAAGGTGCCAGTGAAAACATGTCGCATGGTCATGGGAAGGTTGGTGCAAATGGCAGAAAGACTCTCCACATTATCTTTGGTGAGTAAACAACCTTTCCAAAGTTGGTCCTAAAACTCCCATGGACAAGGCAGAGCTAGACTAGATGGTAAAAACCTCAGCTGTGCTTGACAGGTTCCATTGCATTTCAACACACACAAGGGCAAGGTGAGAAAAGAAAGTAAGAGAGGGACATATCTGCATGGGGTGATGGAAATGTTTTATATTTTAGTGGGGTGTGGGCTACACAAGCACATGCATTTGTCAAAACTCTGCAAACAGCACATCTGAGATCTGTGTATCTTATTGTATGTAAATTACACTTCAGATTTAAAGATGAATTTGAACCGAATCAAGCCTCCATATCTAACTACCAGTTTACAGGAAAGATAAGGGACACAGAAGCATGTTACACAACACCAGAAGGTCACAGTTAGCCACATCCAGAATATGAGAAACTATACAAGACAAATGCCTATGATCTTCAACAAATAAATGGTCTAGGAAAATGAGGGGAGGGGCGGGTAGGAGAACTTATAGGTTAAAAGAGACTTATGAGACCTATCAGCCAAAAGCAATGTTTTGATCTTAAATCTGGATCTGATTCAAACAAATCAAGTATAAAAACACTTTCAAGACAACTAGGAAAAATGACATGCAAACTGGGTATGACATGAAAGAAGGAAATAGTGTTAATTTTGTTGGGTGGGATAATGGTATTTTGGTTATTTTAGAAAACACCCCATCTATTAGAGACATATGTGATATGTTCATGGATCACAAGATATGATGTCTGGGACCAAAACCGGTTTGGCTCAGTGGATAGAGCATCGGCCTGCGGACTGAAAGGTCCCAGGTTCGATTCCGGTCAAGGGCATGTACCTGGGTTGCGGGCACATCCCCAGTGGGAGATGTGCAGGAGGCAGCTGATCGATGTTTCTCTCTCATCAATGTTTCTAACTCTCTATCTCTCTCCCTTCCTCTCTGTAAGAAATCAATAAAATATATTTTTAAAAAAAGATATTTTTTAAAAAAAGATATGATGTTTGGGATTTGCTTTAAAATTCATTGGCCCCTCTCCTAAGAGGTCAGATGAAATAAAATGTTATTAATTGTCAGAACCAGGTGAGAGTTACAAGAGACTCACTGTATTATTCTCTCAAATTTGATGTATGCTTGAAATTTTCCATTCTAAGTATGAAGGAGGGGTGGAAAGGAAAGTGGTTAAAGATAAGAAATATTAAAAAAAAATTAAAAGCTAAGAGACATGCCCTAGCTGGTTTGGCTCAATGGGTAGAGCGTTGGCCTGCAGACTGAAGGGTCCCAGGTTCGATTCCAGCCAAGGGCACATGCCTGGGCTGCAGGATCGGTCCCCGGTGGGGGGCATGCAGGATGCAGCCGATCAATGATTCTCTCTCATCATTGATGTTTCTATCTCTCCCTCTCCCTTCCTCTCTAAGATCAATAAAATATATTTTTTTAAAAAGCTAAGATACATCACTGCAGAAAATAGGACTAGTCCACTGCAAAGAGAACCCAATATAGATTGTGTTGCATGATTCTAAACTGTTGGACTTGGTTCCCTGATTACCTTCACATTTCATCCTCTGAATTCTTATCTTACTCAAAAGACTATCATGCTTCAGGTTGGTATCTTCCCAACAATCAGGGCTACACTGAGATGACTTTTGGTGCAATCTCTTCACTGATTGTTTTAAGCTCAAATCCTCCCTAGATATGGCTACCCCCAAGCAGCTCCCAGCCTCATGGCTAGCTCCCAGATTCTGTCTAGCTTGCACCCACTATACCAGCGGTTCTCAACCTGTGGGTCGCGACCCCTTTGGGGGTCGAATGACCCTTTCACAGGGGTCGCCTAAGACCATCGGAAAACACATATATAATTACATATTGTTTACAGTAGCAAAATTACAGTTATGAAGTAGCAACAAAAATATTTTTATGGTTGGGGATCACCATATCATGAGGAACTGTATTAAAGGGTCGCGGCATTAGGAAGGTTGAGAACCACTGCGCTATACTGTCCTGTCTTCACCACCTGATGTCACTTTGGATTCAACTAAACATCAAGGCTCTGTCCCGAAACCTGAGAGAAAGGAACTTGGTGAAAACAGGTCTTTCCCTGTCTTCTTCAGGTCAGTCCTCCCAGAGTAAAACTACACCATCTTCCCTGACTCTTCCTTCTCTGCTGACTGTCAATAAAGCACTCGGCCTCAGAGCTTTTTATTCTGTTGTCTCTCTACCCTTGACTTGCATTTCTGTATCCAACTATCCCTGAACCGATCTCCCCATCCAACCCAGCCTATAAACTGCCATCCAGATAACCATACCAGACTGACCTCGTGTGATGCTCCTGCTCAAAACTTCAGCTGACTCCCCACTGCCCTCCTTTATCATAAATCCTTTCAACTAGTGATTTTCATTTTATTTTTAAAATATATTTTTTATTGATTTCAGAGAGGACTATAGGGGACACATAAAAAACCTATGTCTCCTGTCCTACCTCTCCCCATTGCTGACTCCTGCTCCTCAAAAGCAACTACGTTCAACTCCTGACTACTCCTTCTACTACTTACATCTGCTTCTTCTACTGCTTACATACACACTTCCAAACAACGAACTTATTCCATGATTTCTGGCCTTCTGCCATCTAGACATTACTTATGGACTTTCCACTATAACTTTGAGGATTTAGTTATTGTATCCCACCCACAACCCCCACAATACACACAAAGCCTTCTTTTGCATCCTCCCCCCAAATAGAAAAATCACTAAAGCAATATTCAGAGTTTGTACTATGACTTTGTAGAATACTATAAACATATTTCCTTACTTATACAACTTTTTCTCCCTCTGGAATTAAGAACTGCCTTGTTTTATGCTGCCTGATTTAAAAGAACCTATCACTAATTCACCCCCCGATTCTGACAGGGCTGGTGGCCTCTCAGAAATCATGGGGGTCATTTAACTCTTAGCCACATCTCTCCCGGAGCCCTTCATGCAACGTGGGCAGTCGTCCCCCAGGCCTGCTCTCCATTATTGTCCTAGGTCATCTTCCTTCACCTTCCTCTTGGGAACCTCTTTTAGCCTCCGAATTGAGTCTCCTGTGCCCTGCATCTCATGGCTTCTTTGTTGGTTTCCTCTTATCTGGTGGAATAAATCATGAGTAGCTTCTGAGAAAGGGTGCAGCAAAGTTAAATTTCTGAAATCCTGCCTGTCTGAAGATGCCTTTATTTCAACTCCTACACTTCAGTGTAAAAATGGCTGAAACTTGATTTCTAGACAGAAATAATTTTTCACCAGAATTTTGAGGATCATACTCCATAGTTGTTGTTGAGAAGGATGGCATTCTTAATTCCTGCTCTTTGATAGGTACTCTATTTGCTCTGGAAGCTTTTGAGATATTCTCTTGGCATTCTGAAATTCCAATAGGATGTATCTTGGGATGGATCTTTACAACCTAGGAATCTTTTTCCTGCACTCGCAAACATGCGCGCGTGCGCACACACACCCACACGCGTCTTCCACAGCTGAGGCTTTCCAGGGCTCCATGGAGCAAATCAGCTGACTTCCTGGTGAACAGCCCACACTGTAGGCTTGGGTTTCAGCTTTCTCAGCTCTGCCACTTATCTATCAGCAACTAAATTCTGATTAATATCTCCCATATGCTGTTTCTCCTCTTCCATTCCTTTATCGTTGACGGTTTATACCTTTATTGCCATTTTTGTGAGTTTTCAGGAAGGAACAGAAATAAACACACATTCAATCCCCATGTTTAAGTAGAAGTCTCCTGCACTGGTGAATTTCAAACTCCCAAGCAGCACAATCTCACCCTTGATTTCCAATGAAACCTTATGCAGAATCACAATCACAGAGCAGTGGCTGGAGGCCGAGTCACCTCTCCTTCTTCGGTTCCAGGGGCCATCTCCACCAAACCTATGAGCCTTGGACATCCTTTGAGCATCTTTGTTTTACACAAACCTTCCACTGCAACAAAACTGTTCCATGCATCATTCCTTAACCACACCTTTTACACTCACTGTTCCCCCAACCCAGACTGCCTTCTTCTTATTTAAGTCCACTTCCAGCCTTTTCTGCAAAACCAAGCTGGATCCACCTCCATCGGTGAGGCCTCCCCAACACCACGCTCTATGATGACCTCTCTTCACCTCTGGGCTGAGTACCGCCCAAGAGTGACTAAAGAGCAAATTACCACATGCATCCTTAGTTACCAGGTACTGGATAGCATTACTCATCGTCATACAAGTGTCCCATGGGTCTGAGAGAAAGGGATGGCCGTGATAAAGTGAATCCTCTGGCTCAGTCTCACTCCTCGGTGACCAGGTCTGCTGAGACAATCTGTAGTTTTGAGATTGCTCTCACCATGGTAATGATTCCCTGGGGTGGAACTTCTCCCAGTCACTAGCAATGAAAGCTTAAGCATTCTGTTCTCTCTGGGTTCCCTGTTACTTGGCGAAAGTAAGTGCCAGGGACTCAAAGGTCTGCGCCTAAAACTCAGGAAGCAATAATAGGCTATGTGGGGCACAGAGCTGAGCCATCTCCCATTAAAACATTAAAACTATCCTGAAAATAAGAAAGCTGGATCTAGTATCCCACCTCAATCCTTAAAGAAGAGTAAAACCTCAGCCATCCTTAGACAATACCTTTAAATAGCTTCATTTAGATTCCATCCAAAAGTTCACCAGGCGAAGGCCTATATAACTATAGACTAGAGAGGTTAAGAGGCGGCTTCCAGCATACTTACAGAGTTACCACTGCTTTTAAACAGATGTGCTGTTAAATACACAAAGAACAAGTGTGCAACGCATCCTGATAAAAGGCAATGATTAATTTGTGAACACAGTTGGAGAAATTTGACTACTGACCGATGATAGCAAGGAAATATTGTTAACAATATGGTAGTTTTATTTTAAATGAGAGAACTCTTTTTAGAAACATATACAAAATATAGATAAAATTATATGACGTCTGGGATTTGCTTCAGAATAATCCTGGACGGGGTGGAGGAAGGATGGGTAAGGATTACAGATGGGTAAGGAGATGGCAAGTACTTTCGATACAAAGTAAATACTGTATCTTGGGCTTTGCGAGCTATACAGTCTCTGTCACAATTACTCAACTCTGCTGTTGAGCACAAAAGCAGCCATAGGTGGTAAGTACACAAATGAGTGTGGCTGTGTTCCAATAAAACTTTATTTGCAAAAACAAACGGAGGGCTGGATTTTGTCACAGGCCCACAGTTTGCCAACCCCTGGTATAGATGAAGCAAAACTGGCTATCAGTTGATAATTATTGAAGCTAAGTGTTGAATATGTAGGGATTCTCTCTGCCTTGTGTATATTTGAAAATTTCCATAATAATATAATTTCCATAATAAAATGTTTAGTTTTTTTCCAAAGAAGTCAATGTTTCACTTCAGTAACTTCACTGGACTTAAAGTCAAAGTAGAAAACAAGCCCTAGCTGCTTTGGCTCAGTGGAAAGAGGGTCGGCCTGCGGACTGAAGGGTTCTGGGTTCGATTCCAGTCAAGGGCGCATGCCTGAGTTGAAGGCTCCATCCCCAGCAGGAGGCATGCAGGAGGCAGCCAATCAATACCTCTCTCTCAACATTGATGTGTCTATCTCTCTCCCTCTCCCTTCCTCTCTGAAATCATTAAAAATATATTACACCAAGCCCTAACCGGTTTGGCTCAGTGGATAGAGCATCGGCCTGCAGATGCAGGGATCCCAGGTTCAGTTCCGGTCAGGGGCGTGTGCCTTGGTTGCGGGCACATCCCCAGTGGGGCGTGTGCAGGAGGCAGCTGATCGATGTTTCTAACTCTCTATCCCTCTCCCTTCCTCTCTGTAAAACATCAATAAAATATATTTAAAATACACACACACACACACACATATATTACACCAAAAAAAAAAAGAAAATACAGTGAAGACTAAGGATGACGGGTTATGAATTTCATTTCCAGAAGGGTTAGGAAAATATAAGCATTCTACCGGAACACAAACTGAGAGCTGCTAGTCCATGGAAATTTGTAGGACCAGAAGGCGAGTGGTATTTACCTGGCCAACGCCTGACAGCTGAACCAAACAAGACACATGGGGGCTCTGCACCTCTGATACCCTCTCCCTCACAAGCTGGCGAGGGAGAAGTGTTCATGTTTTATGCAGGAGCCCTTCATGGCTGCTTTACTGGGAGGTGATGCTTTCCTGAGTGCAGAACACATTCCCTTGTGAAAGGTCTCAGGACCGGGAGACACATGTGGAAAGAACTTTCTGTCCCTGGCAGAGAGGGAACCAAACCTCTTCTCCTTGAACTTGGATAGTCTTCTCTCACTTGGAAGCCTCACTCATCCTCTGGTTTTGGAGAACTTAAGCCACGTTCTCACAAAGCCCAGCTGAACAAGAAGCACACTGTCTTCAGGGGCTGGCTGGGCACAGGGAGCTGTGAGGTGCACCACTGCTCTTTCTAGCTTGGCCTCCCCGTGCCCAATTTTCTCAGAGATGCTCTAAAAATCCCAGTATGTTGTAAGAAGGTCAGAATTAAGGTAAGCGAGTAGGAAAAGCAATCAAGGAACCCTGAACTTTGCTACCTCTGCAGAAACAAATTGAAAACCTGGCCCTAACAGGATATTTCTGTAGATGAAATGACTGAGGGCATGGAGATAGCAATGGCCCAGGGGACCTCCTCAGCCCTCCTTCCTCCGGGATCCAACAGCCACAGTAGCTCTGAATACACTTACTAAAGCCAGGGCCATCGGTATGGCCAATATAATGCATGAGAGGAGAGGAGAAAGAATATAGAAGGGGAAGACTGTGGAAGGAGGGAAAAAAGAGAGAGAACGTAGAAGAAAGTAGGGAAAATAAAGAGGAGGCGACAGCAGTTAGTGGTGGAGAAGCCACTGGGTGACTCTTGGTGCCAGCTCTAGAGTCTCAGGGCTTGTCGGCCCAGGCCTTACCCTGGAGGAAGAGGACGTTCCCAGGTGGTGGTCTTGGTATTGTGGTCAACATAATAGACACGGCCGTTGGGCAACTCTCGCTGTTCCCATCTGAAAAATAAAGTCAAGGGAAGCATGAGATGCACAGTAGAAAGGTATAAATCCTTGTGTGAAAGGGAGTCCTTCACCACTGATGTGGCTAATTTGAGAGGAAACATCAAGGATGACAGGCAAGATCAACCAGTGGTCAAACCAGCCCCATGCCGCCACTGCAGTCCCTGGAGTGCTTCCTGAGAAAACCAGAACAGCTCCCTCTGTGGACTCACAGTATCAGGATACACCATCCATCGCCCTAAATGTCCCTTAATCACCCCTATGAACTACATTCCATGGTGTTTTCTAAATCAGTCTTTCTTGCCCACTTTGAGATCAAAGGTCCATTTAGGAATGCGATGAAAGCTGAAGACTCTTTCCTCCCAAAATGCACTCACCAACAAAACTCTGTATACACTTTCTGGGTTCACAGACCTCTCCTAGAGTTTATCTATGGATAACTCCATAGCCTTTTAAGCCTATATCACCTCTTGAAGCCACAATTTATATGATTACCACTGTTCTCCTAGCATCATATATATTCACGATCACATTTCTTTTTAGAATACAGGATTCATTTACAGAGAATCATATATACATATATATTTTTTTTAATTGTTTTTTTTCAGAGAGGAAGAAGAGGGAGAGAGAGATAGAAACATCAAAGATGAGAGAATCATTGAGAGGCTGCCTCCTGCACTCCCCCTACTGGGGATCGAGCCCCAACCGGGGCATGTGCCCTTGAATGGAATCAAACCCGAGACCCTTTAGTCCGCAGGCCGGCGCTCTATCCACTGAGCCAAACCAGCTAGGGCTACAGAGAATCTTTAAGAGAGATCTGGGTGACTCAAAGAAATACTGCATACTGTTATTTATTGACTACTCTACCCATAAGTCTGTGTGTCAGGGAATATGAGATTGGGGTGCTGAGGTGGCTCATCTGGGCTAATAGAGGAATGACAAGGTAGCAGATGAAATAGATAATCCACAAGCAAAATCATGACAAAGTACAGCCAAGGGCCACCCATTCCCACACTACCAATTATTCCTACACTCAACCAGCTGATGGTAACTCTGCTTACCCAGGATACAGTAACCAATATATAAAGAATGCAAAAATTTACATTTATAAAATGATTACCACTTTCTAAAAGATATTAATGGTCCCGTTAGTTTTTATGGTTTACACTGATTTTTCTTATTTCTCTTTAGGGAGAAGGCGACCTTTTCCAAGAAGCTGATACAGTCAGTTCTGCTGAAACACTTGTTTTGAAAATGCAGATCTATTCCAACATGACTGATATATGATGGAACAATTTGAGCATAATGCAAACTTTGTGTTTGCTTACGTATGATTTTGCCCTTGGGAAACATGAGGTGAACACAGAAGACTTCCCCCAGCTAAACCCAGTCACATAGGAATACAAAACCCACACACCTACTAGTTACTTCAGTTTACCACCTTATATACCACACCCATCTGGTGTTACAACTCCCACCTGATTTCAGATAATACTCCTTGCACAACTTCGGGACAACACCCACAAACTCCAACCCTTCCCACACGGGCTTCCACAGCAAACTTCAGGTCTTCTCATGGAAAACGTGTCATATTTATTGTCATGTTATGTACCTCAACCATTTAACATGTGTAAAACTGTGCTACCATCACTGTTAGGTTCCTATTTTTGTGTGTGCCACTGACAAACATGGCCAGCTTAAGAGGCTGGTGTCCCATCTGTGAAGATCTAAAACCTTTGGGTAGGAAAGGCAGGCTGATAACACACTGTGGCTTCACGCCAACTCTCCAAACTCCTCACGCCTGTGCAAATCTGATACCCTCTTTGTGCATCTGAGTTTGGAAATGAGGAAAGTCTTGAGGAAGATACTTGGCTTAAGGGTAAATACTGAAATAGGGAAGCTCCCTGAGGCAACAGCAGGAAACACGCTTTCATAATGTTTGCTCCTGATAAACTCACATAGTTGAGAACTCCTCTGGATTCCTTAAGACATTAGCTACCTCTTTCCATTCCCTGGCAATTTTGTGGGACAAAAGCACCAACAAAATTAGTTTCCTCATTTTGTGGTCACTCTTTGGAAAACTGTCCATAATATGTGGATGGGGCTACCCCTTTCAGTGCAAGTGCTGCCAAAGCAAAGCATGGGGCTACCCCTTTTGTAAAGACACGATACTTATTGTAGCAATTGCAGATAAAAGGCACTAGAAGACTCTTTCTTTATCCCAACAATTCTTTTGTGACAACTTTCATCTAATAAGTAGGCTCTACTTTTGACTTCTTTTATATTTCATTTGAGGCAAGGTGAAAACTTTGGTTTTATTGTACTTTGGCTAGTACCTTAATTTGAAGATGGCATACTACTTGAAATCCCGTGAAGTCAATGCCCTTAATTGGCACAGCAGAGTTCCCACACACTGCCAGAAAGGAAATCGGTGTGAATCCTCTTCGCTTATATTCAAGATTTACAGCAGCTCTTTCTAAGCCTAGACTAGATCTGTCCGTCCCATCTTTGATCCCAGCTGATCCTACAAATCAAAGTCTCTCTTTCAGGGACTGTTATTGTCCAGCAAATCTCGGTGTCCTTCTATGAACCCTCTCAACTGGTTTAGCTAAAAAATAGTTACCAGAGAAATAAGGCCTTTCTTCCATTACCTTTTTGATGGCTACGTTTTTCCTTTTAAAACTGGACTCCTGCTCAGATTAAATGTCCATGTGGGTCCTCCCTGATCCATGACCTGGCCTAGCTGCTTTTCTTAGAGAACTCTCAGCTCCTCCCTTACCTGCACGGCTCCTCAGAATTCATATGAATCTCTTCCTTTCATTCATGCGGCACAGTTGGTTAATTCTATTGTCAATCAAACGAGCCTCCTGATTCTCATTTCTCCCCAGTAACTGCTGACCCACATAGATCAAGCCTTCCGACTGTCTTGGTTTGGTCTCCCATGCCAAGAAAGTGATACTGGCAGCGACCTTTCATCAGCACATCCCTGTCAGGGGTTAGGTTTCTCTCCCTTCTAAGCATCTTCTTCCCGCTGAGATTAAAAGGCTTTTCAATCCACCTACCCATGGGTCTCAATACTGCATCCTGGTCACATGGGTCATATCCTCTCCCACTGAATAGTTTGCTTTGATGCTGTCAGAAATAGTGTTCAAAGCATCAAGTGTGATTCAGGTTCCTTCCCAACACATTGCTCCTTGGCCTTCAATGAGTACCATTCAGTTGGACCACAGACTATGCAGGGTCTTTGTACCCGAAAGAACCTAAAAGTAGTCTCCAGTTTCAATTAATCTTAGATACTTTTTTAAACCTAAATTATCTTTGCTCCTGTGGATTTTAATTGCCCTTTATTCAGCTGTGTACCTTCCATGTACATGCCCCAATTCCCTCAGCAGCAGCAGCATTAAAAGGGTAAAGGCTGCCAGGCTGGTGTGGCTCAATGGTTGAGCATCGACCTATGAACCAGGAGGTCAAAGTTCGATTCCCCATCAGGACACATGCCCTGGCTGTGGGCTCCATCTCCAGTGGGGGCATACAGGAGGTAGCCATCAATGATTCTCTCTCATCATTGATGTTTCTCTCTCACCCTCTCCTTTCCTCTCTGAAATCAATAAAAATGTATTTTTAAAAATAAATGAATAAGAAATAAAAGGGTAAAGGCTCAAGATCTCAATCCCACTATTGGGATGACTTGCAATCACTTCTCTCCTATGTTTTCCTGAAAGGAAACTATCTGGTCACCTGAACCACATTTCCTTGTGGAAGGTTTCCTAAAACGTGTTCAAGAAATTAATTCTCAATGACCTGCCATTACAGTGTATATTCAACGATCCTGACCAATATACTTCTTGATCAGATGCCGCTATGTTTGAACAGAATGTTTCACCAAGTGTAGGATTAAGTTGGGAAAGGATAAAAGCTGGGTGAGGGTTGCAGGTCAGTATTAGAGACATTCTCTTTAAATGGCCCTTACAAGTTTACATATCAAAAATTCTATCTGTGGGCAGCTATTCCTCTAGGGCTGTGGTCGCCAATCTTTCAGATCTCACGGACCACCAGTGGTCCGCGGACCACAGGTTGGCGACCGCTGCTCTAGGGAGCCCTCAGGTACCTTTCCCTTCCCCGTCCTCTTCCCCCACGTGTGGTACCTCTGCCTTTCTCTCTAAGCTCCAAGGGCCCTGCTACTACACCTGTAACTTTCTAAATAAACTTTCTCTTAGAATTTGAAAAAAAAATCCCCTATCTTCCTAAGAGCATTGTTAACTTACAGGATTTATTAATTTGCTGACAGGGCATTAGTAAACTTGACTCTCATTCAAAAAATATTCTCTGTTAGAAAATAAAGTCAAAACCAAAAACCAAAAACCCCTTTGCACCCTCAAAAGATGCCTGGCTGGTTACTTCCACAGAAGCCAAACTTCAGGAAATGCACTGAGTGTATCCAAGTATTCTTAAAGCCTCCTATGTAGAAGCTCAATTCCCCACAGGCAAGAACTAATGGGATTCATATCTTCTTACTTTATGCCCCTATAAAACATGACTCTGAACCAAATCCTATCCCCCAAGCTCTGGTCACTTCCTGGGTGAACCACGGGATTTATTTCCTCTGTAAGGACATTTCAGACTGTTCCATGAGTCAGGAATCGCTGTGCAATAGGACACACTTCCTGCTCGTTGTTTTCACTGCTTCAGTAGGCCCTTGGCAAACTGCGTAGGAAATGTGTTAAACTCGGTCCTTCCGCTGAGAACCTTTTTGAAATACTGAGCTTTCCTTTAAATCTTAGCACACTAACCTGTTTTTTAAACTATCAACAACGAGCACTTTATGCCCTTTAAGCACAGGATGGCACAGCAGTAGCTGCCGAGGCTCTGAATTAATTCTATTTTGCTTCTTCCTCTTCTTCAACCACCCCTCCCCCTTTTGCCTTGGAAAGGTCTCCAAAGCTCTTCAATGGAAGTTGGCAACACTAAAAGACATACTTTCACAGAGAGGCAAGAAAATTCCTGGAGATAGTACATATAAAAATATTATTTTATGACCCAGCAATTCCACTTCTGGGAATATATCCGAAGAAATTCGAAATACTAATTCAAAAGAATATATGCACCCCTGTGTTCACTGCAGTGCAGTTCAAGTGCCCATCAGTAGATGGGTGGCTAAAAAAGCGTTGGTATATTTATATAAAGGACTACTACTCAGCTATAAAAAAGAAGGGAATCTTGCCCTTTGTAACAGCATGGATGGACCTGGAGAACATTATGCAGTTAGAAATAAGCCCATCAGAGAAAGACAAGTACCATATGATTTCACTCATATGTGGAATTTAATGAACAAAATAAACTAACAAAACAGAAACAGACCCATAGAGAACAAACTGGCAGTTGTCAGAGGAAGGGCGGGAGCTTGCGGGACTGGGTGAAAAAGGTAGAGGGACTAAGCAAAACAACAACAACAGAGAAACCTCATAGACACAGACAACCAATTTGGTGATCATCAGAGGGAAAGGGGGATGAGGGGAAGTAGAAGAGGGAATAGGGGGTAAATGGTATGGAAAGAGACTTGACTTGGGGTGGTGAACACACAATACAATATACAGATGATGTACACTTGAAACCTATCCTATCTAATAATAGACAAACATGGTAATTGACTGTACCTTTGCTACACCTCCCATTGGCTAATCAGCACGATATGCAAATTAACCACCGACAAAGATGGCAGTTAATTTGCATACGTAGGCTCCAAGCGGTGGAGGGAAGACTGAAGGTGAGCCGGAGCAGTGGAGACGGAAGATGGAAGGCGGCTCCAGCCAGAGCGAAGGCCTGGGCCCCAGGTGCCGGAGGAAAAATGGTGCCAGCAGCCAGGGGAAGGGAAGGACTATTGCATGAATCTTTTCTTGCAACGGGCTTCTCGT
>NW_006288601.1:675229-678238 GCF_000327345.1 Myotis davidii
ACTCTTAAAACATAAGATAATCAAAATTATTTTTAAATTACATAAATATACTGTTTTTCATTAAATCTGAAGTGCTGTCCATTCTTACCTGCATGCTTAAGATATTTTACAACAAACAAATAAAATTTAAAGGCACATACCATAAGATTACCAAATTTTGGGAGATGTGTGTAAATGTGGGTGTGTATGTATATGTGGTCTCGGGCAAATGGCTTAACGTTCTCTGATCTGCAAAATGAGGACAAAAGTGGCTACCATTCAGAGTGCTGTGAAGACTGCATGAAGTAACCCACATGTGAAACTTAGCATGCTCCAACACACTGGAAACGCTTAACACATGCTAGCTGTTATTAATGGTCAGGGAAAAATATACACAAGGTATATGAACAGCACCAATGATTAAACCTGGGTGTTTGTTGTTGTTCTCCTTATTCTTTCTTCTTCTATTCCCTGTCCCCCTCCAAAAAAAAGTTTTAAGGGCTACTGAGAATGAAATCATGTCGTTCAACTAACACTTCCAACTCCCTCTCTCTAGAAGCCAAGCACTATGTATGCCAGGTGCTAGGGATACAAAGATGGACACAATCACCATTAACACACATGGAGACATACGTACAGGAGGGCGAGAACATCTCCTGGGCCAGCCATGACAACAGTAGAATCTTTGGAAATAAGGCTTTTGCTGTGAGATGATGATGAGGAAGTCAGGAACATATACTATTGGTCATTACCCAAGCTTATAAGTAAAAAAACTAAACCATATTCGCAAAAGGCACAGATTCTCCCAGTATAGTCCTTTTAAATGGTGCTACGCAAAGTGTGGTCCATGGCCCAAATGGTTACCATTTAGCCACCAGAAAAAAATGCAGAAGTATCTAAGCATTTAGAAACTTTCGCATCAACTTGATTTGATACTGCCACATAGAAACATGTGATCAGTAGATCTGTCTCACTGAACAGAGAACAAAAGTAAGGATTTGTAACAGATTGGAAAAATAAATAAAACAACAAGAAGCCAGAAAAAAAGGACTGGTTCTTCACGGAGAGTCTGAACAGCACTGTCTAAACTCCTTGGGCAAGAATCTTCGGCTAGCGCCAAATTAGAGTTTGGAATGAAAATCAATGGCATTGGCTGGTTTCTAACTTAGCAGAGAAGCTCCAAATTCCCATCTCTCTTCAAGTGTCTCTACAAACAACACATCGAAGAACGCTTACGAGGTTGTGATTCCTGATAGTGTCTCAAGGGTCACTGGGGAAAAGCGCCTCTGGATTTCCACAATTGGGTGCGGTGGCAGGGGAGATGGCACATGAGAAAGATCTAGAAAACACCCCTCCTCAGTTAACTCCACTCTGAGGCAGGAAACGGACGGGGCAGCCAGTGACTGTGGGAGAACGGGATGGTGTGAACCGGCAGTGCTGAGGTAAGCCGGCCGTCCAAACACAACGGCCTCCCTTATGTAAGAAACCACAGCAGAGCGCGGGCTGCCAGGGTGAAATAATGTGCCTCTGTGTGCGAGGCCCTGCGCGAGCGCAAAGCCCGGGACGCACTTAGAGTTTATCTAAGCCATGTACACAGGGTCTGTTAATGAGCATTCAGTCCCCAAAGTGGACTCAGTGCTGATAAAAACCAGATGCAGGGCCCACTGATCAAAGTGGCCTCACTCCCCGTTGCCCGCTGCCTGCACCACTATCTCACCATGTCTCCCGAGCCTTCCTGGCACCCCTCCATTAGTGGACATTTGCAAGCTGAAAACGAAGAGACCCTTCCAGTTGGCTTCTCTCCTGCTAATTAAATTTAAAAGTACAGAAAGCAGGAGTGTTTGGAGACAGGGAGAAAAGGCTAATGCGGTGTTCTATTTGGACTTATGCAGCCCAGCTTTCAGTAGACTTCAGTCCTTAAAACACACAGACATGGCACTGGCCAGGTGGCTCAGTAGGTTGGAGCATCATCCCGTGCACCGAAAGGTTTTGGGTTCCATTCCCAGTCAGGGCACATACTAGCTAGGTTGCGGTTCTATCTCTGGTCGGGGTGCACAACTGATCAATATTTCTCTCTCACATCGATGCACTCTCTCTCTCTCTCTCTCTCTCAAAACAATAAAAACATATCCTCGGGTGAGAATTAAAAAAAACCCCAAACATACAGACAATGGGGATGTAGCAGTGGTTGACGTGGCTGGTGGCTGGGGAGGAGCCCAAGCCCAGGCTGGGCGCTGCAACACTGCCACTCATCCCGGCCCTGCTGCGCCTGCCACCGCTGGTAGGCTCACTGCTGCTCTGCTGGGGTCTCTGCACCCCCGTGACCAAGAAGCAGCCTCAGGCTGGTGCCCAGTCATTCCTGATGCTGGTCCTGATCCCAGTACGGATGGGGTAGGGGTGCGCAGGGGGAGTGTCATTGGAGAGGCTCCAGCTGCTGCAGCTGCTTCAGCTGCGCTCACCAGCCATGATCCAGGGGCGCCCAGTCAGCTGAGTGGCACTCGCATTGTGGGAGCGCACTGACCACCAGAGGGCAGCTCCTTCATTGAGTGTCTGCCCCCTGGTGGTCAGTGTGTGTCATAGTGACTGGTCAAATGGTCACTTAGGCTTTTAGACAGATGATAGATAGATAGATAGATAGATAGACAGACTTAGAGATAGATTAACACAGCATGTGCTCTTTATGCCGGGCTTCTTTTGCTCATCATTGTGTTCCTGAGATTCACGATGAGATAGAATCAATGATTGGCTGCCTCCTGCATGCCCCTCACTGGGGATCAAGCCCACAACCTAGGCATGTACCCTTGAACAGAATCGAACCTAGGACCCTTCAGTCCGCACGCCAACTTTCTATACACTGAGCCAAACCAGCTAGGGCTATAATCAATCTTATCTGCTGCAAGTTTCAGAAAGGCAATGCAGCAACTGGAAAAATAAGCCCTAGGGATCTCTTGCTTGATCGCTCAGTAAGGGAGACTGAAGGTGAGAAGATAAAGTTGGAACGAGACAGTCTGGGTACCTTGAAAAGGCGCT
>NW_006288601.1:678273-701086 GCF_000327345.1 Myotis davidii
AGAGAGGAGACACTCCCCAGGACCTCTCAGTGTACGAGGACCCCTAGTGACAGGGAAGAACATCCTGACCCTGTGAGAGGCACACAGGTAAACCCAAAGCCAGTCAACCCAGTGAATGATGGATGCCTTGAGCTCTTGTTCTTGGGGGGAAAATGCAATACTCCTGTCCCAGTTGCTATTTATTTGAGGTATCGAAGAAGCAGAAAACATTGAAATTTACTCATTACAAATATGTCCTAGGGACGTACTTTGTGCCGGGCTCCCGGACATCATGGCGTTTACAGCCCAGCAGGGCAGAGGGACGCGAAACAAGCAATTACACGTGTGAGCAGAGTTACAGTACTCAGGGCAGTTTGACCTTGTCTACCAGGGGTCGAGGGAGAACTTCCAGAGGAAGGGTTAGTTCTGAAGATGGTGCTGAGGCCTGAAAATGGAAAGGAATTAATGGACAAAGTAGTGAAGAAGGTTTTGGAAACAGCAACCAGCATGGCAGAGGGTCCCAAATGCAGAGAAAGAGCGGAACATTTGTCAAACTGACGTAAGTTATGGCTGAAGCTTGGAGAGCAAAGCAGAGGGTCTTCCAGGGGTGGCTTCAGGGCTGGGTGGGGCCTACGTGCAGGGCTTTTTAGGCCTTATTAAGTATTAGAGAATGTATCCCTCAAGACAGCAATTTTCAGCCCTTTCCATCTCATGGCACACATAAACTAATTACTAAAATTCTGCGGCACACCCAAAAAATGTTTTTGCCAATCTGACAGAACAGAAAATAAGTATAATTTTGATTCATTCACACCAGATAGCTATTGTTGTGTTGGCTGTTGTCGTTTTTTAATGACAATCTAAGAGAAAAGAGGTCAGTGCCCCTGACTAAATAGTCAGGTATTGCATGTTTTAAAAATTCTTCCCTGGCCAAGTAGCTCAGTTGGTTGGAGTGTCGTTCAGATACACCAGCATTGGGGGTTAGCTCCCTGGTCAGGGCACATGCAAGAATCAACCAATGAATGCATACATACTAGTACGCAGAACAGCGAATTGATGGTTTTCTCTCTCTCCCTTCCTGTCTCTCTAAAACTAGTAAAATTAATAGATTAATTAAATTAAAAAATAAAACTATGAAAATAGTTTTGAATATCGCCACTTTAGGACAATAGGAAGCCAATGCAGCATTCTAGGTGGTGAAATGTCAGACTCAGAGTTGTATTTAAAAAGGTTAAAACTGGTCCTCTGACTCCTGAAGCCATGATACCAGGAATAAAGGAACAGTCCATCTCGTCTGGATTTCCTAACCGTGTAAACAGGGCGATATTCCCTGGTGGGGTCGGCAGGTCTCTGAATTGCAAGGGTCTCTGGCTTGTACGAAGCAGAGAACAGAAAGCCTGCCAGGCTCACTGCCGAGCACGCAGCAGCGCTGGTGGCGGCCTCCAGGGGGGCAGCTCAGGATCCAGGCTCCCCCATGTCTCAGGGATGGGCACCTTAGGATGGAAAACTGGGTCCCAACACCCTTCTGTGGACCGGCACATGTGTTAAAAGTAGGCAACAGCCTCCCCAGACCCACACACAGGCTTCGTCATGTTCTAAACACTCTAAGATGCCGTCCAAAGTCGGCCTCAGAGAAGTGCAGCAGCCTCTGGCAGGGTAAGGGAGGAGAATCGCTTCCCTGGGCCACTCCATCCGCCAAACTTAGAATAAAGAGCGTTTTCAGAGCCTGGAGTTTTCCAGCTGCCTGGAAACAGGAAGAGCCCAATCCCAGAGAACAGTAACCCTCACACACGCCCTACATAAAGACACGTTGAGCCATTAGCCCTAATTGCCTGTGACTGACACAGGAGTGAGGCCGGCCTTCCAGGCATTTGCTCAGCGGAAAGAAAACAAACAGCTCACAGGGGACACAGGCGGCGCCATTTTCTCTCCTTTCTGCCAAAATGATTCTGCTCTGTTCCCCCCAAATTGTACACAGATTTGAAATTATAAACCAAATGAAGGTCTTTGGAGTAGTCCTTACCACATACAAAAGAGAAAAGAAATCTCAGTAGGGAGGAATTGGACACAGCAATTGGTTATTAATCTTTTCATGAAATCAAAAGCTTCACCAAAAAACTTTTCAGAGCCACTTCTCAATACCCCCAATTCACTCCAGGCTTGAGGTATTAAGAACTATTTGCAATACTTTTCATTTGCTCAGCATACTTTATGATGAAATATGAGTTAGGCAGTGTGCCAAATAGTAAGGATACAATATGCACGTGGTAAAAAATCGCATATGCTGCACATTTAGGATTGTCGTTTTAACAACTGGGTTTTCTAAAGTAGCTTAAAAACAACACACCATATTATGCACCAAGCAAGGGACCCAACCTTTCCCTTTTCCTTGTGAGTTACAGGGCTCAGAGGACCCACCACCACCACCAGCAGCAGCAGCAGCAGCCAGACCACGGTGACTGTGGTGACATGGACATGGGTGTCCACAGAGCCAAATTGATAACCAGGATGGACAGGGGGACCACAGACAGGCTGGCCCTGCTATGACTGGTAGCCCTAAGATAAGCCTTCATTTCCCAGTTCAAAACTATTCATGGTTCTTTCACAACCACTTCAAAAATATTCACCAGGTGCAATGCCCACCAGTGGGTGAGTGCTTCCCTCACGCCGTCTTATTTGAGTCTCTTAACTTCCTAGGGAGATACCCATGATTATTATCTCCACCTCACCACGACAGTAAGCCACTCAGACAAGGTCAAATAGGGTCAAGTGGGGATTCAAACCCAGATCTATTTGACTTTGAGTCTCTGCTTTTGTCTCCACTCACTATGGAACTAAACTTGAACTTCCTTTTGGTTTACTGGGGCCACCTTCTTAGCATTCAAGGTGTTTCCCATCAGATTTAATTCTGAACTAAAGGATGGCAAGGAAACTAGTAGCCCATGTTAATATCGGCACCAGTTACGGGAATGACATCCAGTAATATTCAGAGCCTACCGTCCTCCACAGGCCGTTAAGATAGAAGTTAAGAGAAACGCTGTTTTCTAGGCAGGATGCAGGCGAACACCGCTCAGTGATTTTGGAAGGCAAAATAAACTTCTTGTTCTATAAAAGCCACATTCTTGGGATCAAGCTGTTCATTTCCAGTCACAGTATAAGGTAGCATTGATTCTGCCCCAGTTGATTTAGATTCTCTTTAAGATTTACGTAGAATAAGCAGTTCTTCCACACCTCCCTCGGTCCTCAGCACAGCAGCCTCCCAGAGACTCCTAGCCACGAGGTACTAAATAACCTTGTTGTTTCTGCCCTGGTGAAGGGGCCTCAGTCTTTGGAGGGTTGGAAAGTGCTGCTGAGGGACAGAAGGCTACTCACCCAGCAGGCAGAGCATCGGGGGCCGGGACAGCCGGGAGGACCTGCTGTGTGCCCGACGTGCTGGGCTCCTCTCCTTCAGCTGGCGTGGCCGGAGCAGGGACAGACCCTGCAGTGGGGTTTGGGGTAACACTCGATGCTGCAGCAGGTGGGGATGTCACACCAACAACAGAAGGTTCTTCGGGATCAGTAGCTGCAGCAGGTTCATCATTCACTAAAAATACAGAAATCATATTTTAGAGATCAACTAAGACTTGTGTTCCCATTGATGAGGTTTTTCCCTTAATGAACACAATGTGACCATGCACGTATCCAGTGACATCAAAAATTTTTACAGATCATAACTTAGGAAATTAAGGCAAGTCAGTAATGGCCTGCCAGAAGGAAAGTGGGAGATTGGTCTGAAATAAATAGGCAATTAAACACTACCTGTTATAGAAGTTTATTAAATTTTTCTAACATGCCATGGTTACACTTGCTGAAATAAAAGAATAGCAGGAAAAATAAAGATAATGGGGAAGTGTACTGGTGCTAAATGGAGTAAGGCCGAGTTTATAGGGTCATATGCCTTTGTTTAAACTTGTCATTTGTCTGCCTTCCTTCAAAAAGCTCCCCACACACTAAGAGGTGGAAAACTTATAATAACGTGCTTGTTCTTTTAAAGAGTCACAATCTAAGTAGGGAGCAAGGATTACTATTCTAGATAAAAAGGATGGGGCTCCTAAGACATAGGACTTGTCTCCAAGGTAACGAGAGACAAGGAGACAATGACACAAGCTGTTCCCGAGTCTCCTTATTTCTCCATGTGTTCCTTTCTCTGATGGTCACCCATGCTCACAGGACCCCAGGGCACTCTCACTCAAACAGGATCAAAAAGGTTTTGAAGAATCATAACTCTTTGAACATGAGTAAGCCATATGCAGAGAATTTTCTACATGTGAGAGTGCAGCTGTGTGCATTTATACTAGAATTTTGTAGGAAAATGCCTTAGTTGTTTGTTGTTTAGCCTCCTTTTCCTAATTCAGAAATTCTTTTTGCAGTTTCTTTAACAAATGGCTGCCCAGCCTCTTCTCGAACATTTCTCCTGATGGGCGGCTCACTGCAGTCTTTCCGCGGCTGAACATGTCCCTGCCGGAAAGTTTTTTCTCAGTTAAGCTGAAGTTCATTAGCTGGTTTCAGTCCCCAAACCCAGGCAACACGAAATATGTACCCGACACTGCTTCTCAATCACCTTCTCTTTCCCAGTAGAAAGGCTACTATCCCTTTAATATTTCTAGGCCTCCCTCTTCTTACCACCTGGCTTCCCTCTTGTGGAGACCTTTTTCTACTGCCTCTCCTAAGTTATGATATCGGGAACCGAACATAATAAATCAGATACCATCAGGCCAGTGGAGTCAGATTTCCAATATAAGTGCTATTAGGTAACATTTACAGGCAGTGTGCAAAAGCATTTTGAATTCTCTCAGTTAAGCCTCACCCACAATCCCATGAGTCGGGGACAATTAACATCCCCTCACGTTACAGTTGAGGAAACTGAGGCCCAAAGAGATTAAATAACCTGCCAAGGCCACAGGGCACCCCCACTGTCTGCTTCCAGAGGCTGAACCACTCACTCATTACCACCCACTTGCCCTCTCTGGACATCCTCTAATGCCACGCAAGGTTGTAATAATGCTGGAGCAACCCCATGACCCTATTGGCTGACATGAGACTGGAGGTCAGCTGAAACAAAAATTTGTTTGCATGATGTGATGCCAAGCTAGACCGTGACAAATGGATGAGAGCCTAGGAACCAACTACGATTAATCTATTTGCTTTCTCCCTAGGAAATGATACATGGTCTGGCACACAGACTGAATTAGTTGTCTAATAAATAACTACATCTTGTGCAACTGATGTTTCCCCAACATAAATGCAAGAATTTATGTTTCTGTTCCATCTCAGCTAAGTTAGTAAAACACAACAGATGGCAATTCTCTTTATGCAAATCTATACATCTTACTCATTTCCAATCAAAAAACCATCATGATATTTCTAAGAACTAAATAAATTTGTTCTAAAAATTGTAAGGATAACTAAATACAGAAGAATATCAATGAAAATTCTAAAGACTAAGTTTTATGTGTATATGTAATGGGGTGAGGGGTCGTTCTCTAAAGTATTAACACATATTATAAAGCTACAACACTTAAAACAATGTAGCACTGATATATGAATAGACAGATGTCAATTAAATAAATAAGAGAGTTCAGACACAATTAAATACACATTGGAATTTAGTATATGTCAACCGTGGCATTTTAAATTACAGGCTATTCAATTAACAGTGCTGTGACAACTGGGTATACTGAACAAAAACTGAGTTTCAGTCCTATCTACTTTTTACATCAAAATAAATTCCAGATGGATCAGAGATTTTGACACAAAAAAATGAAACTACAGAAGAAATAAAAAAAACAGAGGAGAATATTTTTATAATCTCACAGTGAAAAGGATTTTTAAAATATTACACAAAAGATAGAAGTCACAAAAGACTGATGATTAAAATGTTTTAAAAATCTAAATGGGGAAAAAAACACCAGAAGCAAAATTAAAAGCAAAAGAAAAATAACAAGTAGGAAATATTATTATCAATTCAAATTATACACCAATGGCTAATTTCCTTGATATGAAAAGAACCTCTACAAATCAGAGACACTTCACAGTTAAGGAAATACAAATTACCCTTAAACATCTGAAAAGATGGTGAATCTCAATTATGAGACAAGAAATGTAATTTAAGACTATAATGAAATACCAAAAATATTTAACCACACACTTATCAGAGTATAAAAAAAAATGCATTTTTGCCCTGGCTGGTTTGGCTCAGTGGATAGAGCATCGGCCTGCGGACTGAAGGGTCCCAAGTTCGATTCTGGCCAAGGGCACATGCCTGGGTTGCGTGCTCGATTCCCAGTAGGGAGCATGCAGGAGGCAGCCGATCAGTGATTCTCTCTCATCATTGATATTTATGACTCTCCCTCCCTCTCTGAAATCAATAAAAATATATATTTTTTAAATGCACTTTAACATACTGCTAGTAGGAGTAGAAATTGCTAGAACCGCTATGGAACACAGTTGAGCAATACAAAAAATGTAAATGCAATCATTAAAAGGTGGGGGAAAATGAAGGTAGGTGTGATGAAGAGAGGTGGCAGATAAAATTAAAACTGTCACGAATAATTAATAGCTGAAGCTGGGTGATGAGTTCATTAGAGCACTCTTTGCTTCTATGCATGTTCAATGTTTGTGTACAGGAGACCCATGATGTCTGGTTGTCTCTCTGTTGCAATGTCAGCAGCCACTGATGATAATTGCCTAACTCCATTAATATAGACTGCAAAACACTAATATACTAATTCTACCATCCCTATAGAGAGAAAGTTTGCCTTATCAACTATTTGGCTTTCTTGAGGTTCAGATTGTAAAGAAAAGGCAGGAAAAAAATGCTTGAGTCTTTCCTTTTATTTAGCCAGTTTTCAGAATAATGAACTGATTTCCTCACATCCTCCAAAAATGAACAATGACATTTTGACTGGAAACATTGAGGGGAACACTCTGTAGAGTATATGATTGTCTAACCAGTTGGCTGTACACCTGAAGCTAATACAAAAACAATATTGAATGTAAACTGTAATTGAAAAATAAAAATTTTAGAAATAAATTGTAAAAAAACAAAAAAAAGAATTTTTTTTTAAAAAAAATCACTATGAGTTCTTGGATTTAAACATATTTAAACTGTTTCAATCCATTGTGATTACTGTTCTTACTGAAACTAAAATTGTCCCCATCTTTGGCTGTGGTTAGCCGAAGAGGGAAGGGGCAAAGCTCAGGTTGGCTTGGAGTTCTATGGAAAAACTTCTCGGATAATGATTAAGTGGGAAAGTGCAGACAGCATATATATTATTGAAGAAGATACATGTATATGCTTGTATATTCAAAAAGTATCTTGGAAAGAATCACAACGGTGACTGCTTCTGGAGAGGGAACTAGAGGCTGGAGGACTAGAATAGGAAGGAGACTTTCTTTACACAGTTTAAGCTTTTATACTTTTAAGCTGTTGATAAACTACATATACTGCCTATTAAAATAACGATGATGAAACTACTGACCAGGAAAAGGACAAAAGCAGAGCCCCATGACAGCCCATGGGAAAGACCCTCCAATCAACACTGCTGTTCATGCAGCTGCAAATGTCGGTAAGTCTGCCTTTCACTCACTGGAGTAGCTCATCTGTTTAAGAGTTTTGTGCTGCACCTCGAGTTAGATTTGTAAATAGAACAGGAAAGTCGGATATTCTAGCACTGACAAGCTTGCTGTGTCCGTATTTATACTATCCTGCTCTTAGAACATGAGAGCTTGAAAGAACCCCATCACAGCTTATAGTCAGAAAAAACTAAAGTTCAGATAATTAAATTAGTGGCCTAGAGTCACCTAACAAGCCATGATGTGGATCGTCAAGACACAAACTTAACAATTTCATCAGGCCCTAGAGAATCACTGTATTTTACATTTTAGCTCTATTCAGTATAGCCAATACTCCCTTATTAATCCTAATTGCTGGATGTATGCGGATGTATACAACTTATGTTTCCCAAAAGATGGTACCCTTCTTGAGAATGCAGGCAGATTCATTTTTCTTTGTTTTTCATGACTTCCACTCTGTACTTCCTATGTTCTTGCTTACACATCGTTGCTCAGCTCAGCCCTCCTCCCTGAATGCCCTCCCCACCACTTCAACCCAAACTGATCCCCTTTGCAGGACCCCCGCACCTGTGGTCTCAGCTAAGCCACCCAGCCCCTGTGACACCTGCTGTGTTGGTTGGCCCTTGGCTGATGGTGTCTTTTCTGCTTCTAGTCCTGAAACAGATCATCAGGAAGACACCTACTTTTCTGCTTCTTTACACTGCCCATAGTTCTTATCAAAATGGCATTCAATCGGTGTTTGCTCAATAAATACTCGTTCAATAAACCTAATAATCTAGCAAATGATATCTGAAATAAAACCATCTCACATCTATATAACATTACTATTTATAAAGGAGGTTCTTTTTTAAAGTTTTTAACTTTCGAATAGTTTTTAGATTTAGAGAAAAGCTACAAAGATAGTATGCCCTTCACCCAGTTTCCCCTAAGTACTACCTTATTTAACCACAGCACATTTGTCAAAGCTAAAAAATTAACATCAGTACATTACTATTAACTGAACTCCAGACTTTATTTGGATTTTGTCAGCCTTTCCACTAATGTCCTTTTACTACTCCAAGATCCAGTCCAGGATCCTGTGTTGCTTTTAGCAAGTTCACTTTCATTACCTCATTTATCCTCCTAATAGCCTCATGAAGATGATGTTGTTATTCCCATTTTACTGAAGACAAAACTGAGGCTCACAGAGGTACCATTCAGAGTGGTGCCATGCAGCCAGCAAGTAGCTGTACCAGAACTCAAACCCAGAACACCATGAAGTAAAAACAATGGAAGGGGGTAAGGAAAGAGAAATGAAATGACTTAGATGACTTTCTTGTATAGGAAGAAAAGCTGGGTACCAAGATGAGAGGGTAAATGGGGTAAGTAGGTAAAATAGCAGTTGAAAGGCCTCTGGTTTGTGCAATGATGGGTATTTCACAAGGTTCCCTCTGTGGTGTTGGTTAAATATTCTAACTTCATGAATCAAATATTCATTCAGGGCTAAGACTCTATTATGCTAGTCACAGTTACTCAAAAAGAGATCAGGAATTGGAAGTTCTTTTTCTTAATCCTAGACACACTGCCAACTCACTGTGTGTTCCAAAATCTTTAGGTGCGTGTGATGTAGCACAGTCTTTTCAGGCCCCCAACTTGGGCAAGAGGAAGGCGCTTGCCAACAATGAAAGCTTTTTAAATTGAAGATCAGCCTGTAACATATACTCCACAATAAAGCAGTCAATATTTCTCACCCGTGAATATAAGAAATGCACCTCCAGTATAACTGATCACTCGGCTCTTCACAAGAGCAACCAAAACTAGACTCAACCAAAACAATTCGATGGAAAAAAAGAAAGAAAAAGAGCTTAAAATGAACAGCACCATTCCATGTTACCTAATGGGAACGTTTAATCCTTCCTGGCCAATATATAGATTCATGACATTTCCATTTCTATTCCACCACGCTTCTAAGAATTCAAAGTCTGAATTTGTTTTGAAAATGTATTACTGTCAAAGAATATCATGGAGAAAAAATAACAAGGCAAAACTATCCCTTCCCGACATTAGAAAAACATACTATAACACATCAATAATCAAAATCACATGACACTGGCTCCAAACTGGAAATAAAGTAAATGGAATGTGTAAAGAGTCCAGAAGTGAATTCTCACTGCATATAAGCATGTGGTAAGTGATAAACACTAAGAAAAACCACAATGAGAAAAGAAAAACATTTAATTAATATTAATAGGAAAATAGGACCCTGATATGGAAAAAATTAATTTAACCCAGTCCTCATTATACTTATATATGTATAGATACAGATACACCACTATAAATTCCAGTGGGATAGTTCTTTTTTAACATAACATCATGAAAAAAAGTAAAACAGAATAAAGTATTTATTCCCTCTATAGACAAAAGAGAATCTTTTCTCTTGAGGCAAAAAGTAAAACTGAAAATATTAAAAACACTCATACATAATGATTTTTTAAACTTTTAACTTTTTCTACAAAAGCCACAAAAAATGAGATCAAAGACAAAGTAATGATACAGGGGGAAACGTATCACCATAAAGATAACATAAAACTTGTACCTAGATACTTTACACCCATTAGGATGGCTATTATCAAAAAATGGGGGGGGGCGGTGGACAAGTATTGGGAAGGTGGAACCCTGGAACCCTCATTCATCGCTGGTGGGATGTAAAATGGTGCAGCTGCTCTGGAAAACAGTCTGAGGGCTCCTCGAAAAGTTAAACCAAGAATTACCATATGGCCCATCAACTCTGTTCATAGGTGTGCAGCCACAAGAACTGAAAGCCTGGATCAAGCAGGTTCTGTGCACCCATGTCACAGCAGCACTGCTCACAACAGCCAAGAGGTGGACACCATCCAAACGTCCATCAACAGGTGAATGGATAAATAAAAGGGAACAATTCTGATACATGCTTCAACATGGGTGAATCTTGAAAACATTATGCTAAGTGAAATACACCATAGACAAAAGGACAAATCATTCCACTTATAACATGGGGCACCTAAAATAAGCAAATTCATAGAGACATAGTGGAATAGAGGTTGGCTGGGGCGGCGGGTGGGAGGAGAGGAGAATGTTAGTGTTTAAAGGGTACAAAGTTTCAGTATGGAATGATGGAAAAGTTCTGGAAATAAATAGTGATGTAGCTGCACAACACTGTGAATGTACTTTGTGCCACTGAGTTGTACACTCAAAAATGGTTTAAATGGTAAATTTTATGTTACACATATTTTTATCACAATTTGTAAAAAGAAACTTGAACGAAGGATATATAAATAAACTTCCAAATCTCCAAAGGATAATCAAACACTATGAAAAAGTCACACAAATAGAAAAGAAACAGCCAAGCAACTAATAACAAGAAATGCAAGAAGGTTAAACAATGAGGGAGCACTTAATACGTCTTAGCAAATAGATAAAGCAGTGTTTAGTACAAGGTTGTAGGAAAAAATAAACCTCGCACACCACTTGAGGAAAATTTTACACTGCCCTGTGATATATGACTGCTTCAAACCTTTCAGAAGGCAATCTGATAATATACATTAATCTCATCTTAAAAATTCATATCCTTTGACTCAAGAACTTCATTCAAAAAGAAACAAAGCTGTGTGCGAAGATGTCTACATCAGGATTTGGTTTTACAATGGGGAAATACACTAGGATTGAGGAATGGTTAAAGGAAGTATGGTGTATTAACTGTGAAATAGTAGGAGGTCACTAAAAAGGGGTCAACGAAGAGACCACAAATACATAGGAGCATGTATAAAAAAAATAACCAAGTGAAATCTATCCATGCTGCATAATTATAGCCATATGAAATTATTTATGAAGATAAAAACTAATGTTGATTGACAGCTTACTGCATTCCCGGGCACCATACTAGACACTCTACATATTTTATGTAATTTGTTTCTATAACAACCTTATGAGATATATGAATCTTGTCCTAATTTTATTAATGAGAAAACTAAGGCCCTGAAAGTCCCTGGGCTCTATGCACATACCACACATGAGGGATCAGAATCTGAGCGCAGCCCGTGTGACCCCCACACCTATGTGCATGGAAATCACATTGAAGAGAGGAGTGAGAGATGTCATTTTTTTGAATAAAGTTTTCAATAAAAGAAGAAAAAATAAATCACTTCACAGGAGTCTCAATGAAGTGCTATACCATTAGTCTATTTCTCAATTCCACCACTTTTAAAACTTAGGAATATTATATTTATACAGACAGGCTGCCACTCACTTTCATTTTATAAAAAAATGGTTACTTTACAGTTGTGACAACACAAAAATACCACCTGGAACTCAGCTCCATTTCTGCCCCAAATGTCTTTTTCATGCATAACTGCCGGGCACAGCCAGAAGGGCTTGCTAAATAAACCTCGGGTGTCTGTGGAAACATTTCCTGGCGGCACGGCTCCCGACCACCACCACTTTGGAACTGCTCCTCTCAGTTCTAAGAGCAACGTGTTGATGGATGGAGCATTCATATCCTCAAAAACCCTTCTGCTCTGGTGCTGCCAAAGAGGGGGGCTTCTGCCTGCTCCCCAGAGGGAAGGTGAGGTCTTTCTGCACCCCTTGGGCAGACATGAAAGAGCCTACAAAGTCAAGGCTGGCTGGGAGGCAAAGGTGGGCTGTCTTCACAGCAGGAAGGAGAGAGGAGAGAGACAGAAGCCAAGACCTTCGTCTTTGAACAGGCAGAAATCCCTTAAATGCAGCAACTGTCCTCCGCAGATGGGTTCTGGGAACAGTTTGGGAATTCAGATGCACCACCATGAAACATTTCCAAGGGGTTACGGATCTTTGGCTTTCTGGGGACATGGCTGGCACCTGCCTCGTCTGCTGAAACATAATATTCCTGGAGATAAGGGCAATATGCAAAGTTACCTAAAAATAAATGTCAGGGAAATACAGATCTGTTAAACATCAGATGGACTCAAAGACCATCACCACATAAAGCCAACTCACCAAGAGCTTTCATAGGAAAAGCAGCGGTGGCTAAGGGAAACCAGTAACCCCCGAAGAACAAAGTGGTTGGAGTCACAGCCAAGGCCTCCAGGAAACAACTGGTTCCAAGGAGCCGGTTTCCCTGGCCCACTCCCACCAGCGCCTCGTTTTTCTAAGGGAAACATGCATACTGGCGCTCACAGAGATGCACACAATTTTCTGCAACACGGCCCCCGGCCACCACCTCGCCATCCCCTTCACACAGGTGGCAACATCCACACTATGACTGAATGGTTCCAGTACTCGGACGTGGGGTTGGCACGGGAGCGCCAGGCAGGCTGAGCCAGCGCCTCCAGCTCATCCTTGTCCTCAGGGCTCAGGGTGAGCTAGTTAGCTCAATTCCTTCAGGCAGGTCCCCAACTCCAGAGAGAAAGTCAGGCCCCCACACATGCAGTGAGCTATGCAGGACACGGGCCACTCCACCCACAGTCCATGGCAGGCAACCGTATAACTGAGCACCATGAGCCATCAGAGGGGCACAGCAGCCCTCAAATGGTGCTGCCAGAGAACCGGGTCATGAAAAAGTAACCCAAGCCGATTTCTCCTACTCAAGTCTGTCACACAAAGGGCCATGACAACGCTCATGTGGAGAAGCTATGCTGCTCTGGACCTCCTGTCCTTCATGTCGTCACAAGCACCTACAAAATTATTGCAGGTGTCACTTACCAATTTAAACACCTATAGTTTATGGAAGCAACAGCCACATGCCCCTTCCCAGCTGCCCCAAGTTAAGACAAATGACCAAATGACCAGCAGTCACTAAAAATCTGACAATTTTCAAGACGCTTAGAAAAATGAAGGGTTGTGTTTTGTTTGCCTTTTTCCATTTCAATCCAACACTGACCTGATGAGACAGAAGGAAAGCATGACGAAAAGTGAATTGTTTTGAAATAGGCCCTTCCCTTCCCACTTATAAGGAAGCAGAGCGAGCCAAGTGCAGAGACGGTCTATGTGGACGTGGAAGGGCTGTCTATTTGCAAGTGGCACAAACTCTCAGTGAAACAGCCACAGAATCCCCCCCTCCCCCCAGTAGCAGTGTGGCTTTGCCCCTGGTCAGCCTCCCAACCTCAACAGTGCTGCCATTTTCTCTAACTCAGCTCCTAGCAACAATACTCAGTTTCCTTTCTCCCTAAGTCTGATCATTTCCTTAAATGAAGGACAGAAAAAAATGTGTCATGTAGAAGTAAGATATCCTCTCCCAATGAAATCCAATGTTGATAAGAAACGAATACAAAAATCAATATTTTTTATTTCTGTGCAAAGAAATATTTTAGAAGAGTCCTATGGAGACTAACCTTACCTGTACAGAGTATGCCAGAGATAAAGGAAGACGGGTCAATGGAAAGGCTGATGGATTCAAATTCATCTTAGTATTGGAGTCTTCTCTCAGCCCCCGCCCCCCCCCCACATTTTGACATAGACAGAACCCCGACTCCACGTGAGAACAGGTTAGAGGCCACTGACTCAGTCCGGGCTGGCATTCTGGGCTGTCACTCACCTGTGCCATTGGCCAAGCCACTGTGGCTTGGGTTCTTGACGGGCTGGCGGTGCCGGCTGTTAGTACCAGGACTTCGCTCGTCGGTTGCTGTGGTTGTTCTGGCTGAACCACTTGAATGTCTGTGCGTCCTGGGGGTTCAAAGTATAAAGCAGACAGATGTAAGTTACTGTGGGGAAAAAAGAAGGTATCCCACCTAAGTCACCGTATTCCCTCTCTCGCTATTTATTGGAAGTAAGACCTTCAATAGCCCCTGTAGTCTTTGACTCAACAGATGCTGGCTTCAAACAGAGAGACCCAGGTAAGCCTCCTTCTTGGTAAAAGCCCAGAGGCAACTTTGGGTAAACTTTTCCACTTGAAGTAAACAAATCCAGAGTGAATTGCTCCCACATCTGAAATAACTGGCAAAATTTCCTGTGACCATCACATTATTTTCATTGGGCTCGAATGTAAGAAATAAACAAGAATCACTAGACCACTGGACAGGGTACGGATGACACATTTTTCCTGTTAGGCAGAGCCCAAAATTTATCCAAATCCATTTTCTCTTTAGTTAAAAAGACGCTTCCTTTCGGAACAGAAGTCAAGGGACATTAGACAGCTTAGCCAATGCATATGTTGACGTGTTTTATCTAGAAAAGATGACTCCACAGTCCATCCAAGTAAAAGATACAATGCAGAAAGGGATCTGCATCACAAGGAAAATGGGGGATCTAACAGAGAACCTGTCTGACATCTTCAGAGAACACAAGGCAGCAGGCAGTATGTGTTCTCACATGCCTGTTGTAACTTGACTTCATTCACTCGGTGAAAATGGCTAAGTCTCCTTGCCCTTCAGTTTGGCAGTTTTATCAAAGGAGATTATTCTATTACTTAGTCATTATATAATACTTTACAACAGTGAGATGATTTAAATAGTATCCAGTGAGGAAAAGACCACCCTCTCCAGGCAGAGGAACCAAAGTCCAGAGAACAATCTAGTCCACGTAACATGGGACAGAGAACACTATCAACAATAAAAGTACTAACGATGACTATGGAAGTATATACTATGCATTGAGCTGCAACCTTGTATTCCAGGTACCTATGGTGTGCTGCACACTTTACAAACATTATCTCATTTAACATGGCAACCCGAGAAGTAGCTTACTATTATAATGCCCATTTTGCAGATAAGAAAACAGACATAGAAAAGTCCAACAGAAAGTTAGCAACTGAGAAAACACTCATATTCAGGTCCTTGAAGGTCAACAGCCCATGCTCTTTGGTTGCCGCCTGGGGTGGGAGGTCTGGACTTTAGCTGAGTCCCTGCCTGGTGGTTCTTTCACTCGTCACTTAGCCCATGGTGAGATGAAGAGCTCTAACAGAAAGCTCCTCACACAGAGAGGTGCGGTGCCCATCAAACACCTCTGCTGGTCATTCTCCAGCCCTGTTGGGTGGAACAAGCCTGCAGCACAACTAACTAGAACAGCGGTTCTCAACCTGTGGGTTGCGACCCCTTTGGGGGTCGAACAACCCTCTTTCACAGGGGTCGCCTAAGACCATCGAAAACACATATATAATTACATATTGTTTTTGTGATTAATCACTATGCTTTAATTATGTTCAATTTGTAACAATGAAATTGGGGGTCACCACAACATGAGGAACTATACTAAAGGGTCGCAGCATTAGGAAGGTTGAGAACCACTGAACTAGCAGGTTCCTAGAATTGTCTCAACTGACTAACTTCTGTAGCACAAGAAACGAATTTTTCCAATAAGATGGGCATAAGCCAATATGTTAACTGATTATCTTTGGGTGTTGAAAATATGGATGTCTTCAGCTTTTCCTTCTGTGTTTTTCTAAAATTTTCTAGCTTTCTTCATTGAGCTTGTTGTATACTTTTGAACAAGGAAGAAAACACAATTTTTAAAAAAGAAAAAAAAGGTTTTTCTTGGGCCCACACAACCAAGGAAAACACCAAGAAGCCTAGCCAACCCTGGAGTCCGTCTTACCTGAAGACTGCGTGGCAGTTAAAATGGGTAGAGAGGGCACAACTGAGCTATGGAAATAAAGACTTAATTTGGACTCTCTTTTTCCATCTTATTTTTCCCTGAGCTAATTTCATAAATCAAAAGCTGTCAACCACACCTCAGTCAAGAAAAATATTTCAAAGTCCCCACTTCATGGGAAGAAATGTTAGTATTGAGCATTTTACCACAACTCCTCATCGAAAGCAGAATGGGTGCAGACAAGTTCCAAAGGGAAATTCAGGCTTTAGCCACTGGTGAATGTGTGTCTATGTGTTGAGGGCAGAGAGCTTGAGAGAGATAAAGTTGGTTAATGGAAGGTTTATTTCAGCCAAGAATCCCCTTAAAAGGACAAAAAAGCCTCTCTAGTTGGTCCTCCCAGCCCACAGCGGAGGGCTGTGTCCCTCAAGGAGCAGCATGCCATGTGGGCAGCATGGAAAAATGCAACATCAGTCCCATCACACACACACACAGGCTCTGACAAGCCCGTGATTACGTCCAGTTGCCAGGCCCCTTGTCCCTCGGTAGAGCAGCTCGGCATGACAACAGAGTGGGTTCCGTTACTCTCCTGGCTCCTCCCTCCCTTCCCCGAAGGGGCATGCGGTCAGAGTCGAGAGAGAATACTTTCAGAAATGTTTAACCACTAATGATAGCAGCTTACCCTGAATGACAGGCTGGAGCAGAGCCGGGATTAGCCCATAAACCAGGGGCAGCTGGGACCACTTTGCATGAGAGCTGCCGCCTCCCTGCCTGTGGCCCACGGCCACCCCTGCTCCCCTCACCAAACACACACACACACACACACACACTCTCTCTCTCTCTCTCTCTCTCTCTCTCTCTTCTTTTGCCCTAAATCTGGAGCTTCCACTTTTTCCTCTTGAAGTACCTTTAAAATGAGACTCTCAGAAGGAAGAGTAGGCCTCAATGTTTGAAGAAAATCTTCTCTTCAGCAGTTTCCTCTGTTGGAGGACTCGCTCAGCTCTTAAACGTTGGGATTGGGTCATGATTAAAAGCTGGCCCAAATGCTGAAACCGCACACCATAAGCCAAAATAGTATCAGGACAAAAGCGGGGCGATGGGGTGGGGATGAGCTGGGCTCCACCACAGACAGCCTGGCTTCAGCCCTGCCAGTGACTTCAACCTTGGCCTGATCTCTACCGTTTGGGGGCTGGGGGAGAGGGAGGAAGTTATGCCACCCTAGGGCAGTCAGGAGAAGGTGAAACAGTGAAACCCCACAAATGGTTTCAAGTCACCTAGTTACAGACATTCAGCTCTCTTTGCAGCATGCCCTTCTCAATGCTGGTGTATCTTCCCTTAAGTTCCTCCCCCGGAAACTGAGGTCTCCCTAAGGAACGCCAATCAAGGCCAAGGCCCTAGGAGTCTCTCTCCAAGCTCCTGAAAGTGGATCTGATGCAGGTAAGGTCCCCAGGACCGGGCTCTGGGCTGTCCCTTGACATGCAAGTTTTGACATTCACAGTGTTGGCCTCAGTCCTCAGCTGACCCTGACAGCAACAGCCTTGGATACCCGGGACATCTTGTGTTGTCCTTTATAAAGTCCATTGAATTCCATTCTATCATCATTTTCGGAGCACTAGGCCCTAATCTAGGTCTAGCAACAAAACTGAAACGGTCCCTGACCTCAAGGAGCTTACGTCTTAGTGGAAATGCAGTGATTTATAATTTTGCTCAGACACAAATTTGCATCACACCCTTCATGCTGGGGTGTGGGAGGGGGCCACCTGCTAGCCAGTGAACCTGGATGACAACCTGGGACTGTCATCCCAGTGCAGCTTTGTTGACCACTGTCACATATGCAATACTTTATGAGGAGTAATTCAACAAACAAATTTTCTTTGTTTATTTCTTAAAAAGGAAGCCAGCCCTACCATTGGTGATGTAAGTGAAGATGAAGAGCCCAAAAAAGTGATGGCTTACAAGCCAGACACAAAATATTTGGCTAAGTTAAAAAGTGAAATTCAAAATTTGGTGGTGACTCTAGAAACACTTAATAAATATAAGGATTCTTCAAAGACTGGGGACGCATCTCTCCCAAACGTCAAGAATTCATGGCTGGCCCTAGCTGGTTTGGCTCAGTGGATAGAGCGTCAGGCGATAGACTGAAGGGTTTCAGGTTCAATTCCGGTAAAGGGCACATCCCCAGTAGGGAGTGTGCAGGAGGCAGCCGATCAATGATTCTCATCATTTATGTTTCTATCTCTCTCTCCCTCTCCCTTCCTCTCTGAAATCAATCAATAAATAAATAAATAAAATAAAAACCCACCCATTGGGTAAAAAAAAAAAAGAATTCATGGTTGACCAGATACCTGGTGACAAGCACATTTTTCTATCTTGGGAAATGAGGCCCAGGATAGAAAAGGGAGTTTCTTTGACCTCAATTCAGCCATGTTCGTCTTTGAGCTCAGCAAAAGAGAAGTTTCAGGGTATAACAAATAATAGTGGGTTTTCCTCCACTTAAAAAAAAAAAGATGCATACGTTAAAATTGCCCAATAAACTTAACGCTCTTATCACATTCCAAAGCAGGGGTACTTGCCTGGATGCTGGATGACTAGACCCAAGAGGAAGGCTCCCATCCTCCACCGAGGCCTCGTAACTGGGCATTGTCTTTTAATAGCAGCATGGAAACAAAACTGAGTGAGGCTGGGCCAGTTTCCAGCAAGACAGAACCAGTAAAAAACAGGCACTTAAAATAGAAGCATGGTGAAGAAATGGGAAGCGGTGATGGGAAAAGAAACGGTTTCCACCATTCAGAGAGGCATCAATAAGCAAACCTACTCTCATGTACACCCTCCTCAATTCTGCCTCCTCATTCAAATGTGGATTAGAAGGAAAAAAAAAATAGGGAGGGGGGGATAAAAAGGAGAGATGAAAAGGGAAAGGCGCAATTCTGAGTTAAAATGGGACCATTCTAGTTATTCCAAGGGTAATTTACGGCTCCATTCCACACCCTACCTCTAGCTGCCAGCCTCAGAAATGACAGGAAAGGTAAAAATAAAACTGCTGCCAAGTCCGTTCTCCATTACAGAAAGACAAATGATTGACTTCTGCCCAACCTGGAGTACAGAGCAATTTTATCAAAGGTGGCAGCTTTATGGGACTAAAATTTTCATCTTAAGAAAGAATATACAATAAAATTGCACTCACCTAACATGATCTCACTCATTAGATCCAGAGACACAGAAGCATCGAACAGATTGTCAAACCTCAGAGGGAAGGTAGGGGCGGGTGGGAAGGGAGGAGAAGAGATCAACCAAAGGACTTGTATGCATGCATATAAGCAAAACCAATGGATACAGAAAGTAGGGGGATGAGGGCATGTGCTGGGGGGTGGGAGTGGCTGGGAGAGGTCAATAGGGGGAAAGGAGACATATGTAATACTTTAAACAATAAATAATTTAGATTTTAAAAAATTTTAAAATTGCACTCATCTAATCTAATTCCAGGCTGCATGCTGAGCTTAACTGTAAAGAATGCTCAAATTTTGTTTTGGAATCTAGAATTAAAGTTACTTTTACTATTCACATTCATTATGGTATTATATACTAGTAAGCATCTAGTCTATGAAAAATTAAACTTGAGCACAAAATAAAGATAAATTAAAAGTCACATTAATAAACGGAAGGATAGCCCTAGTGAAAATGATAAAATGCCACACACTTGCTTATGTTAAGTTTATATGGCAGAGTTGACTTCAAGAAAGGAGATCATCCAGGCAAGACTAATCTAATTGCGTGATCTCTTACAAGCAGAGTGCCTTCTCCAACAGATGTCAGATGTGCAGGGCAGAAGAGAAAATCAGACAAATTTGAAGTGTGAGGGAGATTTGACACACTCTTGCTGGCTTGAAAATTGGGGGTACACATGAAATAAAATGTGGGTGGCCTTAAGGAGCTGATAGAGGCCCTGAATGACAGCCAGTCGGACATGGGACCTCAGTCCTACAACCACAAGTAACTGACTGAATTCAGCCAATGACCTAAATGAGCTTTGAAGCAAATTCTTCCTTAGAGTTTCCAGATAGGCATGCAGCCCTGCCATCACCTTGATTTTGGCCTTGTGAGACCCTGAGTAGACAATCCGGCTGGCCATACAGTGCCAGACATCTGACCTACAGAACTATGAGCTTATAAATGGTGTTGTTTTAAGCCCTAAGTTTGTGATGGTTTGTTACACAACAATAGAAAACTAATATTTCTTTTCAATACAAATAAATGTCCATTTTCACAGAAGATATTAATTCTCAAAAATATATTAGGTAATAGCCTCAGCCTAAATTCTTGCTAATCACCCTACCTCACTCTAGTTAGAGGGCCTTACTATACAGTTATGGCACTGCCCTAGATAATCGGTGCTCATCTCACAGGGACAGTTCTGTGACCCAAATGTCCTTTATGAGACACATTTTTAAGATTCAACAATCACTTGGGAATTGGAACAACTAACCATGAGTGAGATATTACAGTTTTTAGAGGGTAACATTCTTTTCTGGTAGAGTTCAGGTACATGAACTTTACACATTCTTTTTCCAAACAAGATGTAGTTACATGGCAATTTATCTCTAATTCCAATGTTTACCTTAAAAGTTGCACAGATTTGAAAAGAATCTATATAATAAAAGTCTAAATGACCATTACAGCGGGACGACCAGTGGCTATGATGCGCACTGACTACCAGGGGCAGACGCTCAATGCAGGAGCTGCCCTCTGGTGATCAGTGCACTCCCACAGGGGGTGCGGCTGCTCAGCCAGAAGCCAGGCTCACGGCTGGTGAGCGCAGTGGCCGTGGCAGGAGCCTCTCCTGCCTCTGCAGCAGCGCTAAGGAGCAAAGAGCCAAGCGGTAAGGAGCCTGCCCTAAGGAGCAGGGAGCTGAGCGGTAAGGAGTAAGCAGGTAGGTGGTAAGGAGCGAGGGATCCCAGATTGCAAGAGGGATGTCCAACTGCAAGAGGGCGTAGGCCAGGCTGAGGGATTCCCCCCGACCCCAGTGCATGAATTTTCTGCACTGGGCCTCCAGTAGTCTATGAAAAGAGTGCCATATGGAAATATCAATCATGAAGGAAAAAAACAGATGAAACAGGAGAGACTGAGCAGGCAGTGGGAACCCACCATGTTCTTGGCAGTTAGGCTAAGCCTTGGAAGGCACAAGGCAGTCCTGATAAAAAGTCTTCCTACATCCTGTGCCCCTGAAACCATCGCTTCTCAAGAGTAGGGGTGCCAAGGAATGTAAACCAGTAGCAAGACCCACCCTAACGTTCTGGCAAACCAGGAGCAGAAACACAAGACTCTTTCACCTCAACAAATATTTATTGAACAGCTGCTACGTGCAGCAAGGAACTAATCTGGCCCTGCTGGGGACACGAAGATGAATAAGGCAAGGCACCTTAGACATCATGTTTGAGGATTCAGCACCACTACCCCTGTACCCTTGCAAAAAAAAAAGTAAATGGAAAAATGCAGAAGTAACTCCTCAATTCCTTATTCTTTTCTAAGTGTAAACAAAATGGTATAATTTAATTTAAAATAAAGCTTTTTTAAAACTTTTTTTAAAGGCAAAAATTTTAAGGTAAAATTAAAAACACACACAACTAATCTCCCAACCTGGTCCTAATCTCCCCTTCTTCACAAAATAACAATTATTCACACCATATCCTACTCTAGGTTTTCACTAATATCATTTAACATTTTTGTCATTTTGTCTTTTAAAAAATTGTACCAACAAAGACCATATTGTAAGCTCGCAAAGTAGACCTAGCACACAGACGTGCTATAAAATTCAGAGGAAAGCCAAACAGAAAACCTTCAGACAAGGTTTTTCTTGTGGACAATTCTTGTTCTCTTTACACCGGTAGATGCAGAATTTTACACTCCATTATCAAATATTCAGCGAGCCAAAGAAACTTTCAAGTCATCAAGACAGAGAGAAGGCAGGCCAAACACAGACTTAATATAAAAAGTTAGTCTAGAGATGTGAAACAAAGAACACAAGACAGGAATGAAAAGGCAAGAGCATGAAAACAACTCCAAAGATGTAAAAAATCACAAAAAACAATGGAAAAATATCCTCAGGTGAGAATTAACAAAACAACCACCAAAAAAAGCAAAAATCACAAGAAACATACATGGGCTAACAGTGACAGTGTAAAGATAGAAGTTATCATACTGGTTTCTTAAAAATCCAGTTAAGGCAAGCCGGCGTGGCTCAGTGGTTGAGCATCAACCTATGAACCAGGAGGTTGCGGTTGGATTCCCGGTCAGGGCACATGCCTGGGTTGCAGGCTCAATCCCAGTGTGGGGCGTGCAGGAGGCAGCCAATCAATGACTGTCTCTCACTGATGTTTCTATCTCTCTCCCTCTTCCTTCCTCTCTGAAATCAATAAAAATATATTTTTAAAAAGGAAGCAAAACTATTTCTATAGAAGCTTACCCTGTGGGAGCACAATGACCACTGGAGGGCAACTCCTGCATTGAGCGTCTGCCTCCTGGTGGTCATTGTGCGTCATAGCAACCAGTCATTCCTGGTCGTTCTGCTGTTAGGGTCACTTTGCATATTACCCTTTTATTATATAGGATATATTTTTATCCAGTTAAATGCTTTTGTAAGCAACACCATCTAAAATATAAGTACCAAAAAGGTTAAAACTAAATGGATGGGGGGGGGGGGGGGAATATG
>NW_006288601.1:701176-719272 GCF_000327345.1 Myotis davidii
CAAAACAAAAGAGAGGTGGGATAACTATGCTAATGTCCAAATAGATTTTCAAGAATAATTGGTAAAATTCAGGTACAATTTACATATAATAAAATTACCCTTTTGAAGGGTGCAGTTTAATGAGTTTTAACAAATGTACACAATCATGTTACCATCACTACAATAAAGACATAGAGCAAAAAAAAAAAAAAAAAAAAAAGACATAGAGCACTTCCAATGCCCCCAAACATGTCTTGGTACTCTTTTTTTTTGAGAGAGAGAGAGAGAGAGAGAGGTTTTTTTTATTATTTTTAGAGAGAGAGAAACATCAATGTGTAAGAGCAAAACATAGATCAGCTGGCTCCTGCTAGAGGATATTGCCCTTTGTGTATCTGTCTCATACAGTCCTTGATGTCAGGGACCATTTTTATCTTTTTCTCACCACAACCTGGCTCAGAGCCTGGCATTCATGTTTGTGGAATGAATATTGCCTTAACTGCAGATTTCTGCCTTACTTCCTCGGAGTTCATAAAAAGGTCCTCACCAGCTTTCTGGTGCACACCACACCTCTCTTGGTTCATAGAGAAGAAATGACCAATAAATACCTATGAAATAAATAGACCTGAATAAACAAATGTATAATCTATAATAATAAAGGCATAATATGCTAATTAGACCAGACATCCTTCCGGACAAAGCCGTGGTGGTGGCGGCTGAGGCAGAGGCAGTTGCCGTGGTGGTGGGGCTGAGTCCCTTGCATGAATTTTGTGCATCAGCCTCTAGTAATGTATAATGTGTATTTCGATTAGTAAAAACTTAGTTAATTAGCATA
Source organism: Myotis davidii (assembly GCF_000327345.1). Classification (NCBI taxonomy): domain Eukaryota; kingdom Metazoa; phylum Chordata; class Mammalia; order Chiroptera; family Vespertilionidae; genus Myotis; species Myotis davidii. The sequence goes on from NW_006288601.1 coordinate 701,988, forward strand.
TAAAGGAATGTATAATTAATCTCCATGATTATTTTTCAATAGCTGCTTTGAGAATGCAATAGGGCTCTTATTCACAGTCTCAATCCTATTCCATATAAGCCAACTGCTCGGAAGAGAGTGCTGTAAGCTCCTGTGAGCAGGGACTGTTTCTTAGTTATCACTGAATGAACAAATGATTTACACTTTTCCTTTCCTTATTCCTTCCCCAGCAATCTTAAGAGGTTATAAGAGCCACTGTAAGTAAAAGCTGCTGAGTGGAAGGCCCAATGGAAACTGTAAAAGGTGTTTGATTGAGCTTCATGCTGACATCTCCAAATAACGGCACTTCCAAATCAAGTAGCCTTGAGTCATCTTAACTGAAGGAGTCATTGGTGACCAACAATCACTGAGAGAATGGCCCAGTGCCCGGAGGCTCGGTTCCCTTCCCTCCTTCACAGTTAGCTTTGCTTCCCAATACCCCTTGGGCCTCCCAGGACTACCAGCAGTGTTCCCAGCAGAATCATGCCTGGCTGAGTTTATTTTTCTTTCCTTTCTGGGCTATGCTGTCTGCAGACACAGCTGAGGAGCTATTTAGAGCTCACCAGAGACCTTGGGGTTCTCTAAGTCTCCGAGATTACACCTCTTTTAAATCTTCAGAAGTCACTAATGCCAAGGAAAGCGAGTCAATAAATGTGATATGTTTTCATCAAAGCAAGACAAAAAGGGAAAGGGGGGAGGAGCGTGCATGAAAACTCATAAGAAGTTTTACATTTTTACATGTAACAAAATCACTGGTTTGGGTTGGGACGAGCTTGTTAAAACACAGATTCTGATCAACACTGGCCAACACTCACAGCTGATGATGGACATAGACAAATTTAAGGCCTCCAGTCCTTCACTAATCACACATGCATACACATTCATGCACATTCGCATATACTCCTATGCAAAATAACTGAAATGCATACAAGAAAATTAGTCATAAAGTCCCTACCTACAGCTTCTTCACCAAGAAGCTCAACTAGACCCTAAGGCCCTGCACAAACCACGGACAATGGACAACAAACTCTCTGCGAACTCCTGCCCCACTCTCACCCATCTTCCCCTCACCACTGATTTCTTCTCACTTCCGTAGTTTTCAGACCTATTAATGAAAAACTGAGTGAACCTAAAAGCAAATTCAATGCATTCTTCCACTTTTTTGAACCATTTCCCTGTATGACTTTGGAAAATCGACAGGGATTCTAGACTGAAGAGCTAGTTATTCAAGCCGGGAGAAATCTTTAGGCTGAGCTTAGAGGAGCAACATCACTAGGAGACAGGCCGACGGCTTCCATCCGTAAGCTGATTTCACCTTCACTTCCTGATTTCACACAATAACTGGGGAGAAGGGAAAATGACAGGTGGCGAAGAATCAGCAAAGGACAGCGGGACTCTGACATCCTGGCTTTCCACTCTTCAGACTGGAATTTCACAATCACTTCTAACCTAAAAGTAACTCCGAACCCAGCTGGCAGCACCAGCACGGATCCCCTCTGCTGGGTTCTTTTTGTCTCCACGTACACCCTATTCCAGTGATGGCGAACCTATGAGGTGACACGCGAACTCATTTTTTTGGTTGATTTTTCTTTGTTAAATGGCGTTTAAATATATAAAATAAATATCAAAAATATGTCTTTGTTTTACTATGGTTGCAAATATCAAAAAATTCCTATATGTGACACAGCACCAGAGTTAAGTTAGGGTTTTTCAAAATGCTGACACGCCGAGCTCAAAAGGTTCGCCATCACTGCCCTACTCCCAGCTTCTCTAGTTCATGCGTTAGCTGCCTCCACAAGTCCCTAACAACGGACCACGGACAACCACCTCTCTGCAAACTCCCACCCCTTTCTCTCCCCGGTTTTTCCCTCTCATTTCTCCTCTCTGAGCTTCTCCAGCACTCACAATTTTACGTGCCTGTCTCACATACAACGTGTGCATCACGAAGAAGGTGGAAAGCGCTCCAGGCAAACCCTGTGCAATGTGTGCACCATACCAGGCACACATTATTCGATCTTCAAAACCTGAATTGACTTAGGCATGGTTCCCAAAGCCAGCCCTCATTCCAGCAAAATAAAATAAGTACTGGGGAATTATTAAAGGGTGCGGTGGGTACTCCCTGTGCCAACTAGCACACACTCTCCCAGGGGGCTCCGTGATAGAGCACTCTCCGCTGCTGGAACAGAAACACGGGCTGAGGACACAGGGCAGGATGGCACACCAACAGACAGAATCTTGGCATGCCACGTCAGCACCCCACTCCAATCAACCAAACGGTGTTAGAGCAGCCCTCCCAGACCACCAAGATTAGTGCTGTTCTGACACATTATCTGGCAGTGACCAGCTTTCCTCTGGAACCCATTCCCCCACCTCCTTGAAGCTTCGAGGCCTTGGTCGGCAAGCAAAGGTGCCTTTGCTAGATGAACTTGGGTAGATGAACCCCGAAGGTAAAGCCCTCACTCGGTTCCAGTTCCATGGCTTAATAAGGCAGGGGCGGGGGGAAGAGGAGTGGAAAACACTGCTTTGACATTGCAATCTTCACCTTCACGGCACATCAGAGCACCTTTGATCATGGTGAATGGCACCCAAGTCCAAGAAAAACCTACCCTTCAGACAGTGAAAGCTAAATATTTAGTCTGGGAGGCAGCAGACAGAAGCCCATCATTCTCTCTGCCCTGGCAAACCAAAGACAGCAGAGGATTGCCCTTGAACCCTGAAGGTTTGATTCATCACCCTCTTAACTGATGTGAATGCATCAGCAATGCCTCACTTCCTGGGTTGGGGGGAGGGGGAGAGGGGTGCAACAGACAGTCTCCAGAGCAAAGAAACCCCACCACTATCACTGAACACTCCCAGTGCGCAAGGCCCTCAGACGGACACACCTCATCTCAGTTCTTTCCTGCAATAACCCCATGAGACAGGTAATATCCCCCTTTTACACCTGAAAAAACTGATGCACCAAGAGGTTTAGTGGCCTGTCCAATACCCCACAGCAAGTTGTACTGGGAGGACTCTCATCCAGTCAACTGCCCTGTTACCTACCCCCTGTGTGTGCACACTGACCAGCAGCCATGGGGAAAGGGGTTCTTAGGGACACAGAGGATACTGCCTTCGGGTGATTCTTTCAAAGTGCTTGATGCTGAATGGGAGCAGGTTCCATGTGGACACAGAATAGATGGCTGAGGCTGCAGTGGCGAGGCAGACGGAGGAGGACTCCCATGCAGCTTATAATAGCTGGAAGGCGCTCTGCCCACCAATAATGAACTAGCATTGACTGTGTACCACATGTCATTGCAAAAATGCATCTGGCTGTCTGTTGAAGTCTGCCTGCTGTTTTAACAGTCAACAATCCTCCACACAAACAGCAACAAGGAAGGGCTGGCGGGATACAGCGTATGAATTTCAGGGTCTCACAACGGGAGAACTTCAGAGAACAATACAGAGGGCCAGAACTTAAGTCTAAACTTGTTAAGAGCTGGACTCTGCCTTCCCGCTCCAAATAAGTGTATCAGTTGTTTGACACAAAATGTCCAAGTCAGCTGCAAGGCCAGAGTGGAGGTGACCGGTGCCAAAGCTCAGAAGCCATCACTCAGGCTGAAATGCTGAGGTGTTCTCTCGGCCAATCCTCGGCACTGACTCTTCTGTTTTCTCTAGTTCTGGGAGCCCATCACTCCTTGGTGGGCCCAGGTTTGCCAGTTATACTGTTGGTCCTTAATGCTATGAGACTTGACTATTTATCCAACCTGTAAGTCACCTAGTGAGTCACAGAAAGAGGCAACTGGTCTTTAGAGCGCGGGGGATGCCACTGCAGATGCTTGGAGAAAAGCAGACAGGGAAACATACTCTGGCTTCTAATGATGCTCTAGACAAAAGCCCAAACACCCAACCCTCTCTCGCTTCTGACACCTGCCAGGCTCAAAACAACCAAGTCCAGAGAGGCTGATGGCTGTCCTCAGAGGAATCTTTCCAGCTGCTGTGGGTATTGGCTGAAATCATAACGTTTCTCTGAGCATTTTCCCCCACACCCTGGGACTTGTTTGGGAAGATTTTTGCCAGTTATTTGCCTTCTCTCCACCGATTAACAAGGATTTACTGTGACTCTTCTCCTTAAAATGTCTGGGGATTCTGTACATTGTAATAAAGAGCCCCTCCCCATCGCCCTGATACACTTAAAACTATTCTTCTGCCTGGGAACTCAGTTATCGTGAAAATGAGTCTGCATTAACCCAGGTGTAAGATGGGAATGTAGGTGAATAAAATTTAAGTCATCCGTGATATGTATAACAAGTAAAATATAACTCAGACTCGAAGGGCGGGAGGTCTTAACCAACCCCCCAGAAGAGAAACAGAAAACGTCACATTACAAAGCAGCATTGCTCTGAGCATTTCTGTGTGTATCTTGGAAGCGTAACTGTGGCCGCTGCACCCGATGTATAAAAAGCAGTCAAGTTCTGTTCGCCAGTTCCTCTTATCCAAATAACCATTAGCCAGTTCCAATCTTCGACAAGCGACCCCTGACCCTTCCGAGAACCCTCAGTTTTGTCCTCCCCTCTGGGCCTCCTTAACACAGGGGGTCAGTTATAAGCTCTCTGGAAATGTCCACCAGTTTCTAACATAAATCGTTCCTTGCCACTTGGCAGCGTGTTTTCAATGGCCCGACCCATCCTCCGGGCTCCTCCTCATCCACAGGGGTCTTACCGGGATCTCCCTCCAAAGCAGTTGGTGCTGGGGGACTGGTGCCGGCCCTCGGCAGTGACAGCGGTCCCGCCGGATTCTCTCGAAGGTGGCTGTGATCCTAGAAAGGGGATCCATCACAAGAAAAGACAGAAACGTTGAGAAGCTCAACCCGTGCTTGAGATGTGGCTACAGCACAGAGCTCCCCTGTGTGTGACAGTTACCCACCACGTGGGACTCAGAGAGGTGAGCAAGCTGCAGCCACCAGCACGAGAAGGAACAGGGGCAGGGGGTGAGATCTGATCAGGGCCACGAAACAGAGGGGCTCAAACCTGGGAAACAGCTCTTCTTCTCCAAGACCTTCAAGAATGTCTAAGGCACTTACCAGCATGTTGCCTTACACAGCACATGAACTTCGGCCATCCACATGAGACAGAGAACAGATGTTGACCATGCAAAGTGGGGGCAAGAAATTGGGGTATTTCTCCATGTCACAACCAGAGGACTTTTCTCTTTTTTCTTTCTTTCTTTTTTTTTTTAAATACATTTTTATTGATTTTAGAAAGGAAGGGAGAGGAAGCGACAGATAGAAAAACATCAAGGTTGAGAGAGAATCATTGATCGGCAGCCTCCTGTACGCCCCACACTGGAGATTGAGCCCGCAATCTGGGCATGTCCCCTGACAGGGACTTGAACTGTGACCTCCTGGTTCATAGGTCAACGCTCAATCACTGAGCCACGCCGGCCTGGCAACCAGAGAGCTTTTCAAAAGCCAAATCAAATTCAATTAAAAGTCAAATCATGATATTATTCTGCTAAAAACCTTTCCTTAGGATGGGGTTCAAAAGGATTTGAACCCCAGGCCTTCAAGGCTGTGTGATCTGAGCTGACCTGCCTCTGCGGCTTCACCTCTCACCACTCTCCTTGCTCCCCACAGTCCAGCCACCCTGGCCACCTCTGTTCCCACACAGGCCAAGCTCACTCCCACTTCTGAGCCTCTGCACATGGGACCCTTCCACCTCTGACTCGGCCACCCCTTCATCCACACCCCCACCTTGGCCTGTCAGAACTCCAGAGGTCTCAGCTTCCCCAGAGGAACTTTCTGTGCCCCTGCCCCCAATTCAGATGAGATCCCCTAAAGTAGGAGATTTCATACTGCCCACTATCTTTCCTTCATAGCCTTGGTCACAATTATAGTTACACAGTTATTTGTGCATTTACTCGTTTGATGTTTAGCATCCCCTGCCCCTACCGAGTAAATTATAAGCTCCTGGGAGTAGACACCAAGTGAATTTTGCCCCTGCCATCTAGCTAGCACCTGGTCCAAGATCTAGCACATCCTAGGTGCTCAATTACCTATACATGTGCTGTTTTCCTCCATGCACCAAAAGTACACAAGCACCATTCGGTCCAGCTCAGGGAGGATTCTCAAGTCAAGGCTTAACCATTCCCCAGGTGCCCTTGAATTAGAATTCCAATTCCACCCCCTTGAAGCTATAGAAAGCCTGTTTGGGGCCTGGAAAGTCCCTTAGTTACATCACATTTGACAAGAAAAATTATGGAGAAATCCAACCCATTATTTCTGACTTCATGAAATAATTTCCTGCTAGATCCAAGGTGACTAATTTCAGATTGGATTAAAAACAAACAAACGGCCCACATTCAGGGCAAAGCGGGAAACACTCTTCAAATTCCCTGCCCCTGTCAGTATTTTGCTAGTGTGAATCTGTAAGACAGAGTCCCCTTTACCAGCAATAGCATCTCATAAAAGACACCCTCAAAGCTCGCCAGGAAGGTTAACTGCATGGGGGTGAGGAAAAATGGACCCAAGTAACATGTAATAAAGACCTTTTATTGTCCAAAGCCCCTGTGGGATGAAAGGAGGTTTTTCTCTGCTCTCAAACCAAACACCACACTTAAAAGATGACACTTATTTTGGTCCTTTGTCGGAAAGCTGTCCTTGTAAAATCATGTCACGATTTTGATCATGCTTATGGACGCTGAAAGGAATCAGGGCTAGCTATGGGCCAGGGCTGGCTGAGCCGTACCCAAACCAGGGACCTGGAAGAGAACCAAACTCTGGGCACCTCCCTACCCCCCGCCCCGCCCCTGGGGAGCAGGGCAGCACTCACCGTCTGTCACGGCACTGCCATTAGGCACGCTTCCCAGATCAACAGTCGGCCCGTCCAGGAAAATTGTCAGCTCACCGCCCGAGACAACACCGCCTTTGTTCTCCGTCTGCAGGTTCAGGGTCAGCTGTGTGTTCTCCACTGTTGGACACAAAAGGCAATGCGGATGGGAGAAAGCAAATGCACCCGGAGTGAAGATTCTGGAAGTTGTAAGCTCCCACTTCGCCTACTCTGGCTCCCCTGGCAACATTTTGCCGCAGCTTCAAATCTGTCTGTGGCATGGGAAACAGAACGGAAAGGAACATGCCTAATTGTCACTGTTGTATGAGGCTGGTGGGGAAGGCTGTACTCTTCCTTTCCTAAACATGTTAGGTTATTAGGTTAACTACAGAATTTCTACATTACTTGTTTGCTTATACTTGCAGGACCATAAGGAAAAACTAGAGATACTGAAGGCATACAGAGGAAGAAAGTAGTTCCTTCAGGGAGTATCCCTCTACTCATATAGAGAACAGTGGCAAAAAGAAAAGACACAGGTAAGAAGACCCTGAGGGAATATCTCAGGAGTCATTTCTAGATGAACAATTTCAGGGGCTTATTCTTTTCTTATTTGCATTAAAAAGTGTTGTTGTTTTTTATTTTCAACTCTGAAAAATGTTTCACTTTGAAATAAGGAAAACATTTTTAAATAATAAAAGTTCAATACAAGCAAGTCAGCCCCATAGTCACATGACCCGGGGTTAATCCGGGAAGGGGGGACCACTTGACACCTGGCTCTGTCCCCTGGCTCTGTCCCCGAGGTGGGAAGGCAGCCCACATTCACAGTCCCCACAACACTAAGTAGTCAGCCCTGTGGGCAAACAAGATGAGCTGGGAAACCACAGCAGGAAAACAGAACAAACTGGCACGAGGCAGGAGCCCCAAACCCTAGGTGGGCTGGAAACTGCTACACACACAACCCCGACCCCCACCACCAAGCTTGGCCATACCGTCCAGTTCCTGCTCAGGAACTGTAACCTCCGGGTCAGGACCGTTCAAGAATCACCGGGAGACAGCAGCGTGTTTGAGGATTTCCAAAGGCTGTGCAGTCCTGCTGTGCCTCCCCCACATCTTACAAAGCCAGACCAGGAAAATGCCACATACTCCAACCTCCCTCCCCACCCACCACCCACCACTTAATTTTATCTCTTAGTTGCTACTGTATTATTATAAGCTACCTCACTGGTTTTCTAGAACAAGGCAGGGTATCTATAATAATAATAGCATAATATGCTAATTAGACTGGACAGCCACACGACCTTCCGGACGACCTTCTGGATGAGGCCAGGGCTGCGAGGGCTGAGGCAAGCCACCACCGCTGCTGCTGCTGCTGCTGCTGCTGCTGCTGCGAGGGCCGAGCCCCTTGCACCAATTTCGTGCATCGGGCCTCTAGAAATTAAATAAGTATCTCCAGGAGCACTTCCTAGAAACAACCTCCCCCAATGAAAAAGCCTGCCCCAGATTTCTCCAAGGAATAGACACCGTTCTTTAAGAACTTAGCAAAAACAAAGTCTGGATTAATTCAAGGATCTAGTATAATAAAGTAGAAATCAGTTACCCTGCAGGTTTTCAAGTTCTCTCCCTTCCCTTAACCTCTCTTCCTGTCACGATCTCTTTTTGAGTCCACTGCTATTTTCAGTCAGTTTCACAAGCTCCTTCAAAAGTCTAGGCGTGGGAGAAAGAACTGAGACCTCCCCTGTGCAAATTCAGTGATGCCATGAGGAAGCCATCAGACATCCAGAATATGGGACATCTATACAGTAACTGTCCCGGAGTCTTCAAAAAGTCAGTGTTGTTAAACATGTTTCTTTCTTTTTTTTTTTAAGAAATGGGGTGTGGCAAAGAGATTCTTCTAGATTGAAAGAAACATAACCCAAATGCAATGCGTGAATTCTGACTAACCCTTGGCTTGAAAAAAAAATATTCTGGGGGAAATCTGCACGAGACTGGATATTAAATCATGTCTGAAATTACCGTTAATTTCCTTAGGTTTAAGAATGGCACCATGGTTTTACATATAAATGTTCTTATTCCTGTGAGACTCACGAGAAGATTAGAATGATCTGCACTTAGTCTTAAATGGTTTTATAGGAGAACAGGCTGAAGTTTTTAAGACTAAAGTGCCACGATATCTGCAAGTTACCTTCAAATGGTTCGGGGGGGGGGAAAAATGCACATTCCCACGGGCTCGCACGTATTGGTTAAACAAATGGGGCAAACTGTTTAAAAGGGTTGGGTCTCAGTGGAGGGCATCTGGGTGCTCATTGTGTTACTCTTTCCATTCTTTTGCATGTTTGAAAATTTCATAATAAAAAGTTGGGAAAAGGTTTTCACTTAATTGGCAAGGCTATTAAAAAATTAAACCTCTGAGAACAGAACACCCCATTATTCTCTTTCTTTAAAAGTAGCTGAGCCAGAGGAACCCTACAATGCATAATGGGACTAAAGGAGCCATTAGCTAATTGAGTGACAGACTGGAGCGTACAGGGGAGGCTGAAAGGGGCAAGTGTGGCTGGAAAACATATACTGGAATCTTAACTATAAATAGCAGCCTTAGCCACTTCGCCTCGGGGCCCTCAGGTTTCACTACAGCCACGTGGACAGCTCTACAAAGGGCCTTTCTCTTCAAGCATTTCTTCCCACTACTGCCTTTTGAGGCACTGCTCAAAAATCAAGAAACCGATTAAACAAATCGGCGTAACAGGTCGATTTCCATCACTAGAATCAGGTCTAGGAAGCTCACCAGCTACTCGCAGCCTGGGCAGGCCCTGCTCTCTCTGTGGCCCCGCAGTTCACCTATGTACAGAGCACCTGCTATTCTAGTCACAGAGATTCAACAGGAACAAACAAAGAATCTGTGCTCTGGGCTATTTGTTTCCAGTTAGGAGGAACAGGCAACGAGCAATAGTTTTTGGTGGTGTTTGGTTGTGTGTGTTTTTTTAAGTAAATTGCATAATCTGTTCGGAGGTTACAAATGTAGTAGGAAAAATGAAACGAGGCGAGGGATGGAGAGTGCCTGAGGTGGGAGGAGGGTTCGGGGTGGTGAAGAAGTCTCGCTGGGAAGGTGACAATTGAGCAAAGACTTAGAGAAGGATGAGGTTGGGGAAACCTCCAGGTATCTGGAAGGAGAATATTCTAGGCAGAAAGAGAGGGGAGCACAGGGGCCCAGGTGAGAGCATATCTAGCAGATGTGAGAAATGGCAGGGAGGCCAGGGTGGCTAGAGGAGTCGAGGGAAGAGAGCAGCAGATGAGGGCAGTGGGTAAACAGAGCCCACAAGGAAGGCCTTGGAGCCCTCGCGAGGTCTGTGACGTTGACTCTGTGTGAGATCAGAGCCCACTGGAGGGTTCTGAGCAAGGAAGGAACATGATTCCCATTATAACAATCCTGCGGCTGCAGGAGCAGCAAGGGCTGAAGCAGACGAGACCAGGCAGGAGGCATTACGATATTCCAAGCGGGAGCAGATGGTGGCTTGGGCCAAGGTGATGGCAGTATCTTCTGGGAACAGGGTGCCTAAGGGAGACTCTACTTTGGCTTCCTTCCTAACACACATTAGGGGGGCTGATGGCCCCCACGGAGCACATCAGCCAGGCCCCACAGTCTCTTGGAATCAAAGCTTTGGGCAAATCATAGGCAGGGACTGAAAAAAAGAGCCAACTTAAGAGCATGGATAGAGGAAGTCAGATTCAATTACAACCAAATGGAACATATATAATGAAAATATTCCGCTGGCAGGAGACTTCAGTTCCACCGAGAAAGCCAAAGTCCTGAGCTCATGCTAACTTCAGCAATCAGCAAGCACACTTCTTCAGTTATGGGACTGTGCCCTTCTGTTCTGTTCTAAGTACCCACTGGTAACCAATACCTTGTGATGCTGCTTGATGGAGGTCAACAGACAGCGGTAGGGCTTGGATATTAGAATCCCAGGGAAACGAATTTGGAAAATCTCAAGGACCATGCCAGGAAATCGCTTCAAAAGCTGCCATACCGAGAGAGACAGACACTAGGTGCTTCCTGATGGAATCACACATCACCTCATCAAAAAGGGGGGCGAAGGGGGATGGGGGAGAAAACTCTACATCAGATCAAGCCTCTAAATCTACCTATGAGTTTATAGAAAATACAGAGGGACAGAGGAACGTGCTAACCCACAATTCAGCAAAACCCCCAATGTGGGAAACTACAGGACAAACCATCCAGTTTCTCCAACAACAAATTTCAAGGAGTTAAAAAAAAAAAAAAAAAGGAGAACTCGTCAGTTAAAAGAGCCTTAGGAGACAGTTTGCTCTTATTTGGATTCTGATTCAAATAGACAAATGGGGGGGAGGGGGCGGAGAAGGGTGGTGCTATAAGACATCTGGGGAAATGTGAAAACTGAGTATTTGATGATACTAAAATAATTCCCATCAAAGTTTTTTAGCTATGAAACTAGCATTACAGCTATGGTTTCTAAGAGCCCTTACATTTTAAAGATACGCACTAAAATATCTTTAAGTGAAACGTGTCTGGGATTCACATAAAAATAACCCAGTTAGGTGAAAGAGGAACGCCCATCCCTCTCAGGGCTGTGGAGCTGGGTGGCAGGCACGTAGGGGTCCATGGACTATTCTTTCCACTTTTTTTTTTTATGCTTGACATTCTCTGTGATAGTTTTCTTTCAAACCAGCACACCCTAGGCACAGAGACTATAAACTAACTTAAAAACTTACAAGAATTCAACAAAACTTATACAGTTTTGAAATACAAAAGAGCAAAAAATATATCAGTCAAGATGCTTAGGAAATAACTCTTATTTTTCCTAACTTCAAAGCCTCAGATTTGCAAGTGGCTTCAGGTTAATAATTTCCTATTGGGAAGAGCTGTTACGTACAACAAGAATGAGTAATATTTTTTTAGGAGTTACTTTTTCCCTTTCTTGACTTGAACTTTTTCGTGATTTTTTTTTTTTTTTGGGGGGGGGGTTGCACATGGAACTAACTAGTATGGATAAATGGGACATGGAAGCTGCCTGCCTTGTTCCAACAAAAGAAGAAACTATGGAAACCATAGCTGCCAAACGGTGCCACTGTAACAGCGCAGTTCAGTTACGAGACCCAGAGCTCCCGCCTGGACAGTCTCACCGCAGTGAATGAAAGAACCTCCCACTTGAGAATCTTTTGTCATCGCTGTCCCTCCTTGCCCCCACATCACCAAATGGTACGTGCACTATCCACACTTAGACCTTTTTTTAAAAAAAAAAATCATTTTTTCTTCCTAACTCAAAATACAAATGCAAAGATTTACCTGGAAATTTGCAAAAATTAAAAATAAAACAAGACACAAAAGTAGGATACTTTTAAGGGAGACCCCGTCCTCTTGGGTCAAGAGTCTCGGAAGCCTGATGAAGATGTGATTGATTTGGCCTTAACCGGGCCGCTCAGTGGAACAAACAAACCTCCTTCTTCCTGCCTCCCTCTACCCTCAATCCCATAGGCCCATCAAAAGAAAGTGAAAATAAGCAGGGCATTCATTAACAGGTCAGTGTTCGCGCTGCACAGAGCTGTGAAACACTGGCGCACAGAGGAACCGAAGGGAGGAAATTCCAAAAGGGCAGAGAGTAAACAGTCCCTTTTCCATTCCCTGGTTCCCCATAACTCAGACACACACAGGCTCAAGTCTACTCCAGGTTTAAAGAGAACGTTCTTTCACGTTCCCTTTGCAGTAAAGGAAGCCAAAGGCTTCCAGGATTTACTGTTACGATGTCTCTTTGGCTTCCAACCTTACCCAGATCCTAATAAGAGAAAGTCTTTTCTACCAAGCTAGCATCGGGTAGACAGTGGAATGCTTGTTGGGGACCAATGTTGACTCTGCTTCACCCCACTCCCTTGTGCCCCCATCACTCACAGGGTCCCCCGCCCTGGCAGGGTCCTCTGAACACAGAGGGTAAGGAAGAATCTACCTTGGCCTCTTCTGTGTGCTGCTGCTGGGGGTTCACCCTTAATCATCTCCAAATTACTTTGGTCTACTGGGGGTTGTATTAATTCCTCTAGAGCAGATAGCTTCATTTTCCAAAGCCAGTTTTGTAAACTTCTCTTTTTCTCTTTCTTCCTTGTTCATTTATTTAAGAAACATTTTCTGGGCACCTACTATCTGCCTGACACTGTGCTGATGCTGGGTTATAAAGAAGAATGGATATATACATAATCTCTGCTTTCAGGAACCTCACAAGTCAGTGGGAGAAAGAGAAGTAAGTAAATCATCTTGCAAGGAAATGTAAACTTACAACTATGGAACAGACTGCATGTAAGAGATCTATGGTCCCATGGGCAGTTGGCTAACTGACTTGTTCATGGCATCAGGGAACGTTTCCTGAAACTGACTACTCAACTGGGACCTGAGATTTCAGGCAGACGGCTAGCAGGTTGGGGAAGGGGAGGTAGAGAGGAGGAAGACCATTCCAGGCAGAGGAAATACCATGTGCAAAGGCACTGTGGCACAATGAGCTGGATGCTTTCAGGTCACGGAACAGTGAAGAGTGGGGCTCAAGAGGAATATGATCCAAATGGGAGAGGAGATCTACATGGTGGCCACACAGTGTAACGCTTTGTGGGCCTGCCATGTTGGAGAGTTTTTATCTATACCCGAAGAGCAGCAGCATGATACTTGAAGGTTTTTAATCAAGGTGTGACAAGATCTAAGTTGTGTTTGCAGAACAGACAAAAGTAAGGGTAGACACAGGTAGAGCAGAGAGGAGGCCACTGGAAAGGAACAGGGGAGTTTAAGCAGGGATGAAAGAAGAAAGCAGACTTGCAAAAGTAAAAAGTAAGAGAACCTGAAAATAGATTAGCACAGGGGGTGGGCAAGAGGGGTGGAAATATCAAAGACAAATCCTGGGTTTCTACCTTATTTAACTGGACAAATGGAGGGTCTCTATGTTGAAATATGGAACACTGGGAGAGGACCAACTCTGGGGAAGAGGTGATGAGTTCACATTTGGACACGTTGATTTCTAGGTGCTTCTGACACCCACGAGGAGCCAGCAAGACCTGTATGTGGGCAAGATATGTGGGTCTACAACTCAGAGGAAAGGTATAGGCCAGAGTTTCAAATCTGTGGGTCACCTGCACATGGTGGTTATGCATAAGGAGGAGGTACAGATGGGAATGCAATCACAGAAGAGGATGGAATGGTAGGAAACTCAGTTATTAGTCAAACAGATGAAGATGACCTTGCAAAGAAGATAGGGAAGAACAGGCGAAGAGGCAGCAGGATGAATGGAAAGGATTCCTGAGACGGCAGGAAAGCGCGGGCTCTACAGCATGGATGGAGAGTCTGCCCTGCCTCACAGCAGGGAGATGCGGCTCCTTCCTACCACAGGAAAGGGAGGAGAGATTAGGCACACGCAGCCCCGTTGGTCAATCATAACTGTCCTTATTTCTCTGGACTCAGAGTTCCAGTGATCTATGGCCAAGGGCCCATACAGTTCCACACGTTTCTACTTACACAAAAAAAGGCCCAGGGCTGCACACTTCAGAAAGGGCTATTCATCACAGTCATCCGCCCAATAAGGTGTACCACAGACAAAAAGTCTCTCTTGAACGAACGAGGGTCCCTTTAACACAGGATACAAAAGCCCTCATCTGTCTTGGTAAATCTCAGTTTGTCAAGCTGTAGCATACGTTTCAAAATTTTTTAAGTACTTTAGGGGAAATAAATACAGATCTGAGAAAGTTAAATGTTTAGAATAAACTGTCAGTTCACATCACTTGCTGCTGCCTTGTTAATAGAAGTCCTCTTCCCCAAGGGGAAAGTCCTCATCACCCATTAATACAGCGGTTCTCAACCTGTGGGTCGCGACCCCTTTGGGGGTTGAACGACCCTTTCACAGGGGTCGCCTAAGACCATCGGAAAACACATATATAATTACATATTGTTTTTGTGATTAATCACTATGCTTTAATTATGTTCAATTTGTAACAATGAAATTGGGGTCACCACAACATGAGGAACTGTATTAAAAGGTCGTGGCATTAGGAAGGTTGAGAACCACTGCATTAATAGCTGCTCCTAGATGGGCCACTGTAATAATCTATGCACCCTTGTTCAAGCCACCTCTCCCTGCTGTACAGGATCAAAGCCATGTTTATAAACCCGACAGAGGCAGGCTCCCAATGAACAAACCTTTTAAATGGTCTTTGAATAGCAAAATGTAGGAACTTAGCTAAAAGAGAATTTTTATAGTTAAGATTCTGCTTTTTAAAAAATGCCCTTTAAAAAATTTGGCTTTTAAAAGTTACAATTTCAGATGAGTGGAATGTGCCACATTAAGATTTGGACTGATGATATGACGAGTATAGGAGAACATGGAAAATTATTCATACTACAATGTTAAGTTAAAAAAAGAGAACAGGAAGTTACAGAATGCACCCTACTATTAAAACCCTGCCTGTAAAAACAGGCAAAATGGCACAGAAATAAATGAACCAGGGAAAAATAATACATTGTGTTTAAAGAGTAAGATTATGAAATAAATAAAGGTTTTACTTTTTAATTTCCATTATCTGCATAGTGGGTGCATTTTTTTTCTTAATTTCCATATCAGTTAGACATGTATGCATTAGTGTTTACAAGTGAAATGACATGATGTCAAGATGAACTTTCAAATATACCCCAAAAAAGTGGGGACTAAAGCTGTGCCAATCACTATTAAAAGTGGGTAATGGTACAGAATAGTTCATGACACTATTCTCTCTACTTTTATTTATGTTTGAAGTTTTCCATAATAAAACATTTTTAAAGTGTGTCCTATTTATGCTATATGTTATCATCACAATAAATATTAACTTACTTTTTAAAAAATAACGACATGCTTATTGCAAGAAATTAAAACAATACAGAAGGGTAAAGTACGACACCTTTCCCATAAACACACACCCATGCCAAATCCCTTTCCGTGACATAACTCACTTTGTAGGGACAACTTTGTAGGGAGTCCTCATACTTGCAAACACTAACACAAATACATACATATAAACTACGTGTGCAAAACCGGCTTCATTCTAGACCCAAGAGTTGGGCCCTTTAATTTTTCCCTTAATATGTTCCACGAATCTTTTAAAATACATACAGACGCGATTATCCATTGAGGAAGGTTTTAGGGTGGAGGAAGGGGCACGTTCAAGGTGAATTCAGCCTTTTCTTTAATATGCCCCCTCCGAGAAAATGAATTCATTAATACATGTGTAAATAAGCACTAATTAATTGAGAGGGAGAGAAGACACAGACATTATATTCAGAGAAATGGGTGCCTTGCTGCCCTGTACATAATAAGCAGATGCCCCCACCCAGGCCGGGCCTGACACTAAGGAAAATCCCTACTCTGTGCCTAACCGTGGCACTGACTGTCCTGCTCATGTAATTGTGGCATTCTCACTTTGGGCCAGGATCGGTTTCGCTCCTGACATACCACTCTCCTGCAAGAATAAGTCTCTTACTCTAAGAAAAATACTCCTAGGATCCTGGAAGACCACAGGAAAGGGGAAAGTAAAACATTCAAATGAGATAAATGAGGTTTGATCTTAATACGATTCCTGCAGCCGCAGTGTCTCCCCTGGGAGAACCTGGGAGACTGGAAGGGGCAATCAGGCGGGAGCCACTCGCAAATAACTGGCCCGAGGCAGAGGCCCAAGATCAGATGAAATGTTTCAGATTTGGGAGGTTGAATTTTTTTAATTTTTCGCAACGGGAAGGAAACAGCTCATGTGGAGGCAACAGTCTCATTTTCCTATCACCTATTGTGGGCTCTGTGCAAGGCCACCATTTCATGCCTGCAACAGCTGTCCGTTGAGAAGCCAGTGCTATGCGGCTAATTAGACACAGCGCGGGTCCTCGAGGAGATGGCACGACACCTCTGTGGGACGGGCTGGGAAGAAGTTTCTAGAAATGTACAAACAGTACAGTCCTACATTAACAGCAACTAGGTTTGGAAGAAGAGTTTTCCAAGCCTTCCTTGTGTAACAACCTCTAGACCCGCACGGTCCACTCTGGAGGCCACAAGCCACACGTGGCCACTGAGCACCAGGCATGTGGCCAGTCCGAACTGAGATGTACTATGAGTGTAAGTGACACACCAAGTCTTCAAAGACCTCATATAAGAACAAAAACAAAAAAGTATGTAAAGTATCTCATTAATTATTGTCTATAGATTGGTTATATATTAAAATGAAAGCATTTTGGATCTATTGGGCTAAATAATCAATTACTAAAATTAATTTCATCTGTTTTGTTTTTACTTTTTTAAATGTGGCTGCTAGAAAATTCAAAATTACATACGTGGCCCATGTTATTTCTATTGGGCTGCTTGACGCCTCCTCCCTGCCACTTCTGGTCATAATTTTGAGCAGGTGTCACTCACCAGACCTGGCTGGCCGCAGGGGTCTCTCTGGTCA
>NW_006288601.1:719347-720548 GCF_000327345.1 Myotis davidii
CCGCCTGGAATGCTTTTCCCCTGCTGGCCTGGCCAATCCCTTCTCATCCTTCTGGAGTCCAGGTGATTTTGCCTCTTCCACTGGCAAGCCTTCCTAGACATCGCCCAAGCCCCCCGCCCCCCCCGCTAGGAAAAGTCCCAGAGACACAGTCCCAGAGCGTCCCGCACTTTCCTCCATCCCATCCTTCACAACTGGAACCATCTGCACCCGTTATCCGTTTAACCTCTGTCTGCCTTCCTCTCTAGATCCGAAACTCCAGGACTGTCAGCCTTGTTCCCGCTGCATGTCAGCATCTAGCCCAGTGCTCACAGGGTGAATAAATCTCAGACCCTTCCCCTGCTCCAGGCAGGTCTCACAATCCTAAGAACGGCGTATAGAGAAGACAAAAAGTTCCTCTCACACAAAACCCTCATCCAACATTGAAAAATTCTTACATCTAAAAAGAAAAAGAGGGAAAAGGTGTCTTGACCCCCTACAATGGACTAAGATGCAGAACGCCATAATATACCGCTAGAAAGGGGAACAGCTTTGGCCGACATTCTTGTTTGCGGGGGTGGAACCACTCTGCTCAGATATGCGTTCCCATGAGGTTGACCAACTTCCAAAGCAGAGACACATTTATGGAATATTCTAGAGGCAGCAGTAAACCCAGGCTACACAGAGGCAGCCGCGTACAGGGAAAGAAGTTCCCGGCAGAAAGCTTTTCTTCCCCCTCCCAGGAAGGTTTCACAAGGCTGCCTCTCAGCCAGCGACACAGAAAGCAGGTCTGTTTCCACATTCGTTGCAGGGGCCTGTGTGTTTACTTTCGAAACTCGTGGCTAAAAGGACCTTTTCTTTCCAACAGCTCTCCACTGACACTAACGCCACGAACTGGGTCCGGCTGTAACTTGGAGAAGCTGGGCGGTGGGGCTGGGGAGGGGGTGGCTTTGGCTTCTTCGGGAATTCCTTGAGGTTCTGGCTTGGCCGTATCTGCCTGAGGTGCAGGATGATGGAAAGCAACACACAGAGAGCTTTTCAGAGGCTATTAAGGATGGTTTAAATCCCAACCCCTGGCATCTGGTGCCAATCAAGAAAACAGTAGTCACTGATGTAACTGCACCCGGATGGGGTAAAACGAAACAAAGGCTCGCCTTTGGAGGCCGGGACGGACTCAGGCCGATGGCTCCCCGGAGTGGCCACCCAGCACCGCCCTGGTCCCAGC
>NW_006288601.1:730576-731875 GCF_000327345.1 Myotis davidii
AGTCATACTTTTCCCTCCGCCTGGAATGCTTTTCCCCTGCTGGCCTGGCCAATCCCTTCTCATCCTTCTGGAGTCCAGGTGATTTTGCCTCTTCCACTGGCAAGCCTTCCTAGACATCGCCCAAGCCCCCCGCCCCCCCGCTAGGAAGAAAAGTCCCGACACAGTCCCAGAGCGTCCCGCACTTTCCTCCATCCCATCCTTCACAACTGGAACCATCTGCACCCGTTATCCGTTTAACCTCTGTCTGCCTTCCTCTCTAGATCCGAAACTCCAGGACTGTCAGCCTTGTTCCCGCTGCATGTCAGCATCTAGCCCAGTGCTCACAGGGTGAATAAATCTCAGACCCTTCCCCTGCTCCAGGCAGGTCTCACAATCCTAAGAACGGCGTATAGAGAAGACAAAAAGTTCCTCTCACACAAAACCCTCATCCAACATTGAAAAATTCTTACATCTAAAGTGTCTTCTATGTGTTTTAGGCATAGGGATGGAGAGATGTACACAAGTGAACAGAAATCAAACAATGTCTGCCCCAGGCAGCTTACATTCTCATTGTAGAGGATAATAAGTGAGATGAATAAATAAAATATGTAGTATTATGTGAGAATATTGCTAAAAAAAAAGAGAAAAGGATATAAATCAGGGAAAGGAAATAGGAAAAGTTGAATAGGGAGGAGTCACAATGAAGACAGTTTGGAAAAGGACATATATTGTTGTGATTCCATTTGTATGAGATGGCCAGAAAATGCCAAACTACTGAGGCAGAACGCAGATACGTGACTGCCACAGGCTGGGGGTGGGAATGGGATTGACCTAGAACTGGGTCTGAGGAATCTTATTGGGTTGATAGGAAAGTTCATGGTGATGTTGCAAAACTTGTTAAATTTTTCAAAAAGCACTGAACTGGACCCTTTTGGAAAAAGACAGTCTGGTCAGGGAAGGCCTCACTGAGGCGACATCTGGGTAGACTAGAAGGGGGTAAAGAAGCAAGCCGTGAGGACACCTGAGGAAGAGGACTTTAGAAAGAAGGTAAGGCCAATGCGAAGGCCCTGGGGCAAGAGCATCAGTGGGTGGAGAAATAATTAGGGGGCCTGTGGGCCAGAAGGGGTTTGGAGAGGAAAGGAGAATGGCTGAGATGAGATAACAGAGAGGTGGCAGGAAGATGGCCGGAGTGGCCACCCAGCACCGCCCTGGTCCCAGCTCTGCCCCAGACGGGAGCCACAGCACTGGCCACAAAAACCTAATTCACACGAAAATACGTTCACCTCACTAATCTAATTCAATATAATTTACATAATATAC
>NW_006288601.1:731917-739230 GCF_000327345.1 Myotis davidii
TAGGAAAAGTTGAATAGGGAGGAGTCACAATGAAGACAGTTTGGAAAAGGACATATATTGTTGTGATTCCATTTGTATGAGATGGCCAGAAAATGCCAAACTACTGAGGCAGAACGCAGATACGTGACTGCCACAGGCTGGGGGTGGGAATGGGAATGAACTAGAACTGGGTCTGAGGAATCTTATTGGGTTGATAGGAAAGTTCATGGTGATGTTGCAAAACTTGTTAAATTTTTCAAAAAGCACTGAACTGGACCCTTTTGGAAAAAGACAGTCTGGTCAGGGAAGGCCTCACTGAGGCGACATCTGGGTAGACTAGAAGGGGGTAAAGAAGCAAGCCGTGAGGACACCTGAGGAAGAGGACTTTAGAAAGAAGGTAAGGCCAATGCGAAGGCCCTGGGGCAAGAGCATCAGTGGGTGGAGAAATAATTAGGAGGCCTGTGGGCCAGAAGGGGTTTGGAGAGGGAAGGAGAATGGCTGAGATGAGATAACAGAGAGGTGGCAGGAAGATGATGGAGGGTCCGTTAGGCCTATTAAAGGAAGAACATCATAATTTTTACTCCTAGTACAACAGGAAATCATTGGAGGATTAATACCTCTGACCCACAGTTTGGATTGTTCAAAAATATACTGTAGCACGACAAAGGCAGAAGCAGGGAGACCAACTAGGGGGCCATTGCCTCCTAGCAGTTGAAAAGCGATGGTGACTTGAAAATGGGTACCAGGAGAAATCATGGTAAGAAATGATCGGATCCTCGAACACATCTTGAAGGTAACAGGGCAGGACTTGCTGACAGAATGGATGTGGACTGTAACAGAAAGATTGATGTCAAGGAGGACACCAAGATTTTTAGTCTGAGCAAAAGAGGATCCCCATTGCTGAGACGGAAGCCAGGAGGAGGCTCCGGCTGCGAGTGATAAGTGTACGAACCAATTTTAAGGTCATGACACTGTCACGGGAAAGGGACCAGGACCGAGGTGGGTCTGCCCCAGCATGGTCTGCAACACGTGGGCTCTTTGACCTCACATAGGAAAGATTTCACGACACAAGTCCAGGTGATTGTGAGAGTCTGTTTACTAAAGCTGGGGACAATAAAACACAGGAAGGGGTTAAGATAGAAGAGACAAGATCACAGCAACAGGAGTGAGCCCAGGCGGCAACCGTGGCCCTTTGGAAACGTGAGGAAAAGAGTCAATCCTAACCGAGGCTGTCTGGGCCCTTTAGAAGTGAGCCAGCCGCGGTGTGGACTCAGGGAACAAGTCACAGAGGCCAAAGGAGGGCCTTTGGAGACAGATTCAGAAGGTTCGCTCAGGACGAGCTGCCACTGCCCGCTGCTCTCCTGGTTACAAGTCGCCTGGGAAGCTTTAGAGCTTAGGAAAAAGAAAGCAAAGATACATGCTGAAAGAAGTGGGGGAAAGGCATGGGCATGCTCAAGGGATAGCACACACTGGGTCCTGGTCTTAAGGGTTGTCATCTGTTTTTTAAAGGCGGGAAATTTATTTTTTTTTAAATATATTTTATTGATTTTTTACAGAGAGGAAGGGAGAGAGATAGAGAGTTAGAAACATCGATCAGCTGCCTCCTGCACACCCCCCACTGGGGATGTGCCCACAACCCAGGTACATGCCCTTGACCGGAATCGAACCGGGGACCTTTCAGTCCACAGGCCGACGCTCTATCCACTGAGCCAAACTGGTTTCGGCAAGGTGGGAAATTTAAGTGAGGTGTCAATCACCTAAAATTCATCAGCTTTCCAGGTGTGTCCTTTGCTATGCTGATACATCAAAATGAATATATATAGGGATCAGGATCATTCTCTGGTCAGTTTCACCTTCAACTAGGAAAAGACCAGGACCTAGGCAGGTCTGTCCCAGGCATGATCTGGAATGTGGAATCCATTTGCTCCTAAGGATCCTTAGTTAGGGAAGATAGGTCTTGTGATTTATTAGCTGGCTGTAAATTGCTCCACCATCTGTATAGCTATCTGTCTCAGTTTCCTCATTCTACTAGCCAAGGAATTTTCCTAGTTTCTTATTAACCTACCTCAATACCAGATTAGACCATGAAAGAAAGGGGTATAAATTAACAAACAGATACAGGACTAAGCCAACTTGGATATCCTAGTATTTCCAGACTGGCAAGGAGGAAACCAACAAAGGAGATTGAAAAAGTGTGACCAGGAAGATAGACAGAAAACCAGCAGGGTGTGGTATCCCGGAAACCAATCTCTAAGGCAAGTAAGTTGAAGGTGAAAACTGACCACTGGATTTAGCAAGATGGAGGTGACTGGTGACCTTGGTACAAGCAATTGCATCAGGGCAGTGAGGACAAAACCTACTTTGAAGTTTCTCAAGAAAAAAAAGGAGAAGGAGAAAAGAAAAAATGATGCAAATTAAAATAACAGGAAGAAATCACTGTTCACCTCTGAACAGACCAGGTTGGCAATGCCCAGTGCCCCTGAGGGTAAGGAAACTAGGTACACCGGTCTTTGTAGCAGACCCAGTCATAGGCATAAAAAAACCTGAAATATGCCTTTTGACCCAGCAATTGCATGCCTAACTTTACTACCATAAAAAGGAAAAAAAAAGAGAGAAAAAAGAGCATAACTATCTTGACCAAAATTTACCAAAAAGTCTTGCTTATAAACTTAAGGACTTTAGTCTCAGGGGGGTTTTGTGAATTTGACCCCAAAAGCAAGAGAAGTAAAGCAAAAATAAATGAATGCAACCGCATCAAACTCTGCATAGCAAAGGAAACCATCAATAAAATATAAAGGCAACCAACAGAATTAGTATTCTAATGGGAGAAGATATTTGTAAATGATACCTTTGATAAGGGACTAATAACCAAAATATATAAAGAACTCATATAACTCAACAATTTTTAAAAAAATAAGCAATCTAATTATAAAATAGACAGAGGGCCTTATACTTCCCAAAAAGACATACAGATAGCCAACAGATAAATTAAAAGGTGCTCAACTACACTAGCTATAAAGGAAATGCAAATCAAAACCACAATAAGATATCATCTCATACCTGTTAGAATGGCTATTATCAACAAGACAAGAAATAACAAGTATTGGAAAGGATGTAGAGAACTGGGAACCCTCGAACCCTGGTGATGGGAATGTAAATTGGTGCAGCTGCTATGGAAAATAGTATGGAGCTTCCTCAAAAAATTAAAAATAGAGCTGCTATATGACCCAGCAATCCCGCTTCTGGGTATCTATTTGAAAAACTTCAAAACATTTATTCATAAAGATATACTCACCATAGCCAAGACATGGAAACAACTGAATTGTCCTTCAACCAATGAAAAGATAAAGATGTGGTACCTATATACCTATGCAGCTATAAAAAAATAATGAATTACTGCCACTTGCAACAACATGGATAGATCTTAAGAGTGTTATGCTATGTGAAATAAGTCAGACAGTAAAGGATAAGAATTACATGATTTCACTCAGGTGTGGAATATAAAACAGAAAGCAACAAATGAACAAACAATAAACTTATAGACGCAGACAACAGCATGGTGGTTACCAGAGGGGAAGGAGGTGGAGGGAGAATGACTAGGATAAAGGGGTCAAATATATGGTGAAAGAAAGAGACTAGGATTTGGGTGGTGAGCACACAATGCAATATACAGATGATTTATTATAAAACTGTACAGCTGAAACTTATATAATGTTATTAACCAATGTAGCCCCAATAAATTTAATTTTTTAAAAAGAGTCTTACTTATACTACTAAAGAAATAGAAATAACCAACAATAAAAGATTGGTTAGCCCGGCCAGCATGGCTCAGTGTCTGAGCGTCAACCTATGAACCAGGAGGTCATGGTTCAATTCCCGGTCAGGGCACATGCCTGGGTTGTGGGCTTGATCCCCAGTCAGGGGTGTTCTGAAGGCAGCCAATCAATGATTCTCTCTCATCATTGATGTTTCTATCTCTCTCTCTCCCTCTCTCTTCCTCTCTGAAATCAATAAAAATATATTTAAAAAAATAAAGTGAACAGACAACCTACAGAATGGGATAACATATTTATAATTTTTTTCTCATCACTGTTGTTTCTATCTATCTCTCCCTCTCCCTTCCTCTCTGAAATCAATAAAAATATATATTTTGAAAAAATTATATATTTTAATTGAAGAAGAAAAGCCTGGGTTAAAAAAGCAAGTTACAGAGCAGAACGTATAGTGAGTTTCTACTTTCGGAAAAAAATAGTTAGACACAAACACACATACACGACTTACATACCAAAAAAAGCTTAGTGGATATATAACTAAATATTAACAGGATTAGCTTTGAAAAATATAATTTGAAGTGATTTTAAACTTCTCCTTCATTGGAAGATAGTATATGCAGAGGTTACAGGCAAAATCTCTGGGACCAAAAGGCCTGAGTTAAATCCTAACTCTGCCTCCACCTACTATATGATTTTGGGCAAAGTACATAATGTCTGCAGAATTTCCTCAGCGAAGGAGATGGTGATACAATCTAGCTCATAGGTATGAAGAAGTATTGAATAAATTTTATATATATATATATATGTATATATATATATACACACACACATATATATGAGGATTCAACAAAACAATGCCTAATACATATGAAGCACTCAGAATAATTTTTGTCTTCAATAATCATGAAATAATAATAATCAGAAAAATAGTAATAAAATTTTCAGTTTCAGGAGCATATTTTACTTTTAATCAGAAAAATATATTAATATTTTCAATTTGTGGATCACAAAAAATTTCCTGTGAGCATTCCATGAGACTGAAATAACCAGGTCTTATGGTTTAGCAGGTTCATACAGGTAACTAATTGGCTATGCAGGACTGACTTAGCCATTTCTACCACCAGGCCTTTTCAAGTTCCAGCTATGTCCTAAATAATGTCTCCCTGCCAGCTTACAGGATGATCACATACTGCCTTGCACATTTGTCCCTTGCCCAACTCCTCCTCAGCTGAAGAAACAGTGAACAATTTTTCAAATTTAAATTTAAAATTATTTTTAACGGTAAAGCTTTTTTTTTCTTTTCATTTTCCCTTCTTCTCCCTCTGACTCAGGTTCCCAGGATCAGTAGTCTTCTTTACCTTTCAATTGAAACACTGGAAAAACAGTGGTGTGTTTACTTTAAAATAAATGCGCGTACTGTCTGTCAGCCATGCCTCCTTGAGGTGCACAGCCCACCCACCAGAACACGCTATCCTTATAGAGAGCGAAGGGGCGGTACGCCCCTCCTGACTGGCCTATCTGTTCTTGGAACATAAAGTGCTGAAACAACCCTCTGAACTTATAAGATTTTTAAATAAATAAGGAGCTGTTTGCTTGCTTGCCTTGTTTTTTTTTTAAAATCTGGGAGACACACATGGGGAAAGAAAGGAGACATACAGAGAAAATGGAGAGAAACATAAACAAGGAGCTTTTCGAAGTCTACTTCATTGATCACAGTGGTGTGGGTACAGTCTCCCGTGCACTGTAGAACTGAGTAAATGCATAATTATCTGGATGATGTTAAGAAGCAGGGTTCTACCCTTACCGGTTTGGCTCAGTAGATAGAGCGTCGGCCTGCGGACTCAAGGGTCCCAGGTTCGATTCCGGTCAAGGGCATGTACCTTGGTTGCGGGCACATCCCCAGTAGGGGGTGTGCAGGAGGCAGCTGATGGATGTTTCTCTCTCATCGATGTTTCTAACTCTCTGTCCCTCTCCCTTCCGCTCTGCAAAAAAAATCAATAAAATATATTTTTTTTAAAAAGAAGAATCAAAATAATTTAAAAAAGAAGAAGCAGGGTTCTTATACAGAATGAAGAAAGGGTAAGAAGAACTCTGTGGAGGTGAATTAGAATTAGAGGTTCCAGTATGAACTCATGGTGTTTAATACAGAAACACAGAAATAGATATTTATATGTCTTTGTGTGTGTACATGTGCATCTGTGTCTATAACGTCTGTCAGGAAAACCGAAGGCTCAAGAGCCAAGTTTGGAAGAAGAGCAGTGGGAAGAGATATGTTCAACCTGATGGTGACACACCCTCCAATGAAAACAGTGAGACTTTTAGGGGAAAAATAACAACTAGATCCTTATCCCACATGACAAACTCCAGATTGATAAAACGGTTACCTGTTTAACAAACTAAATAAGGAAAACCATCACAAGTGTCGGTAAAAGGAAGGTATCTAGCTTTATTTTTTCCCAAGTGGAAGCTCAGCGCTCTCAGACTTGAGCACGCACCAGAATCCCCTGGAGGGTTTGTTAAAACACAGACCCGGACCCAGACCCAGAGCTCTGACTCTTCAGGTCTGGGATAAGGGCTCAAAATGTACATTTCTGATATGGTTCCAGGCCTGGGGACCATGTTGCTGGTCTGGAGGCCACACTGCGATGGTTTCCTTTGCTGTGCAGAGTTTGATGCGGTTGCATTCATTTATTTTTGCTTTACTTCTCTTGCTTTTGGGGTCAAATTCACAAAAAACCCCTCTAAGACTGAAGTCCTTAAGTTTATAAGCTAGACTTTTTGGTAAATTTTGGTAAAGATAGTTATGCTATATTTCCCTCCTTGAACGCAGGACACTCTGGTCGTGCCACGGTCTGCAGTGTTCATGAGGCCCGCGGCGGAAGAGGAGAGCTGTGAGGGGAAACTGAGCCTTGGGGGCTACCTGCTGTCAGTTTAGCAAGGTTACCAGTGGGCAGGTACAGACAAAACCTGCTGATGAAAACAGACACTGGGTGATGGGGATTGTTTGAAAATTCCCCTAATAAACACGTTTTTAAAAATCAGTATTCAACCTCAAAATCTGGCTTCCACACAGAGAGGACTAGAGCTGTTCTTAGGCGCCAAACCAGCGCTTTTGGTCAAGTCCTTTTGGCAGCCACGGCCAGTCCGATGTCCCCACAGAAAGCCGGCCGAGGCTGACCATTACACAACTGCAAGACTTGAGTAAACCCTCCACCATAGCATCCCTCTGCCAACGGAAGGCATAAAACACCAGCTGAGTTCCCCAGTCAACTTCCAAGTCCACCCAGGGGAAAACAAGAAAGCAAGTGAAAGAAGGAATTGTGTCTCATGGAACAGAAAAATGATACTCATCAGGCCCTTTCCCGGGAAAAACGGTTTTAGGAAGAGCAGGCCACGGTGAGAAAAGTCACCTCGCACACTGTGACCCACTCGCAGGTGAAACTGAATTCATACGTAGAGACCACTCCGGAAACATTCAGCTCAGCAGCTCCCCAAGGGGCACAGGCCCCAAGACCAAGGTGCTGAAACGTCCCACAGTAATGTCAGCCTCCCCACTCCTGG
>NW_006288601.1:739540-756396 GCF_000327345.1 Myotis davidii
CGCCTGCCTCCCCTTCAGGCAAGGGGGCCCACATCAGCGAACAGTGTCTCTGTTGCCCATCTCTGGGATTCAAACCTCCCCATCTTTGGGAAGAAAAGTACAGGAGACAGTAACTACTACTATTGTCACTGCTTATATATGCTTGTATGTATCAGGCAATGCTGTCAGCTCATTTAACCTCAAAACAACATTTTACAGAAGAGGAAACAGAAGGTTAAGAGACTGAAAGATGTCACAAAGCTAGTGGGGCCAGGATTCGAACCCTGGTAGTCTGACTCTAGAGTCTACATGTTCATAACGACTTCCCCACATGACAGATGTGTAATCACCAGAAACAGCCGTGAAGAAACATGGCTGGAATGTTATGCGTGCCAGCTATGTCCTGGTCACCCTCGAAGACTTGCTTTTCTAAGAGAATGAAGCCCACTGTCCTAATACAATCCACATTTTCCATTAGGTTCGGATCTGACATACCTTCCTCCTCAACCCAGCCACACACTCAAAGGGCTACGGCCGGTGCAGCCGCCACCGTGAACAACATCAAAGGCACGTGCAAAGCAACAATGTTTTCGAGGAAGCAACTAATTTCACCTGACAGGAGCCCCCTAGTCTCACGATATGCTCATGATAAGATGCTAGCACGCTAAACGACACAGTCTTCATGCCATGATGAGAAATGAAAAGGGCACGGCCGGCCAGGGGAAGCTCCTCTGAGAAATCTCCTACTCTGTTCCCTGGAAGGACCTGAATTCCTCCCCCTTAATGAATATGCTTCCCCCATTAAGTGAACCTCAATAAAGGAAGCAAATTCTGCTCAACGGGAGCTACTCTGTCTGTGGAGTAGCCATTTTCTATCTTACTGCTTTACTAATAAACTCACTTTCACTTTAAACTCTAAAAACAACGTTTTCATTATTAAGCAAGACTAAATGCACTAAGCTTTCAATTCAAAAGCTATAAATAAGATATATATAACAGGTCTGAATAAATAAGATATATATAACAGGTCTAAGGGCAAATGGTTGGAAAAAAGTTAATAAAGCTAAAAATGAAAGTTAATATTAGAAAATATGGTACATCTAATAAATAAATCCAAGTTGTCCTGAAAAAAAAAATCAATTAAAAATCAAAAGTTAAAACAAAAGTATTTATGCTAGTCAAGAAAAAAATTGGGGGAAAATACAAATACCAAAAATTTTAAGTGAGAAAATTAAAAGCATTTTTTAAACGGGAATGCTATTTAAAATCTTTACACTAGCCCTGACCGGTTTTTCTCAGTGATTAGAGCATCGGCCTGCGGACTGAAGGGTCTCAGGTTCGATTCCGGTCAAGGGCATGTACCTTGGTTGCAGGCACATCCCCAGTAGGGGCTGTGCAGGAGGCAGCTGATCGATGTTTCTCTCTCATCAATATTTCTAACTCTCTATCCCTCTCCCTTCCTCTCTGTAAAGAAATCAATAAAATATATTAAAAACAAAACAAAAATAAAATCTTTACACTAATAAATTTGAAAAATCTCATAAAATAATTTTCTCAGGATATATGATTTAACAAAATTGATGCAAGATAGCCCTAATCGGTTTGGCTCAGTGGATAGAGCATCGGCCTGCAGACTCAAGGGTCCCAGGTTCGATTCCGATCAAAGGCATGTACCTTGGTTGTGGGCACATCCCCAGTCAGGGGTGTGCAGGAGGCAGCTGATCAATTTTTCTCTCTCATCGATGTTTCAAACTCTCTATCCCTCTCCCTTCCTCTCTGTAAAAAATCAATAAAGTATATATTTTTTAAAAAATTGATGCAAAATGAATCAGAAAAGTTGAACAAACCAAATCATTATGGGGAAAAATACTGAAAAAGTCATCATAGAATTATTTCAAAGAAAGCTGCCAGACCCAGTTGGTTTTATGGGTGAGCTCCTTCCTGTACTCATGGAACAGATAATTCCCATGTTATACAGTCTGTTCTCAAAGTTGGAAAGCACTTCAACTTACCGTATAAAATTAGCTTAACCTCAATTCCAAAGCCGACAAAAATAGTACAAAACTACAGACAAACGTCATTTATGAATATAGATGGGAAGCCCCCAAATAAAATAACAACGAGCAATTCTAACAAAACTTTCAAGAAATAATCTAGCATGAGCAATTAGGTGTTCTCTAGAAATTCTAAAATTGTTACTATTAGAAAATTAATAAAATAAATGGAAGGAAGAAAAATCATATAATTATCCCAATGGTTGCTTAAAAGGTATTTTGCTAAAAATTCAACCCCTTTCCTGATTTTTTTTTTCCCTTTCCTGATTTTTAACGGGAAAAACAACAATGATTAATGAACCAAGAAGACAGGTTTCTAACACGCAGCCTTACACCCAGAGGAGTCTCACTGGAAGCACGGTTATTAGACACGGCCATACACCCGCTCCATCACCACTAAAACGGGAAAGTGTACACAAAGCAACTCACAAGAAAAATAAGTATAATTATCTAATAAGATGAGCAAAATTATCAGTCTTAGAAACCACATAAATATCTCCCAAGAAAAGTCAAAAGAAACTATTCAAACCTATATTAAGAATTCAGCAACTGACAGAATATAAAAGAAAATGCAGAGACTAATAGTTGCATACTAAAAACAGCAGGTTAGAAGACCTAATAGGAAAAGATACCATTAAAAATAATAGCAAAATTACTTTTAAAATTAAAAGAGTCTATCTAAAGATAACTTCAAAATGATTTGAATGAATTTAGAGACATCTGTGTTCCTGGGTACGAAGAATCAGCATGGAAATTCTCCATAAAAGAATTTTTTTAAATGATAGGATTCTAATAAAACCTCAAGGGACTTGAGGGGAAGAAAGTAGAAGGGGGGAGAACTTGACAAAATAATTTAGTTCATCTGATGATGTCATACATGCAAAGTAAAGAAGGAAGATTTTGAAAAGAAGAGAAACTTGAACTGTCAGAGATTCAAACATTTATAATGTTACCATAGCTAAGACAGAATGATTTTAAAACAACAAATGAAATGGAAAATCCATAAACAGCCCCAAGTATACATATGTTTTTAATATATGCCGAAGGTACCAAATCAAATCAAAGGGGAAATAGATGGATTATTCAATAAGCAATAATAAAGCTATCAGTTAACTATTTGGGAAAACTTAAATAGATCCCTAATCACACTGTGCACAAAAAATAAATCTGTCTGGATGATGGATGAAGGATAAAATATGAAAAAATAAAAATTATAATGTACTAGAAAAAAACAGAAGTGACTATTTACCTGATTTCAGAATGGGAAAAGCCTTTCAAAGCATAAAAGAAAAAGTTGACAGATTCAACTACAAAAACTTTAAAACATCTGTTTGGAAAAAGAAAATGAAAACCTAAAAAATTAAAATGAAAAACTAGAAAAATATTTACAAATTATAAGACAAAGAATAATAGCCTTAACATATAAAGAGCTCAGCTCTGGTCAGGTAGCTCAGTTGGTTAGAGCGTCGTTCCCACCCAATATGCCAAGGTTGTGAGTTTGAGCCCCAGTCAGAGCACATATAAGAATCAACCAACGAATGCATAAATAAGTGGAACAACAAACCAACGTTTCTCTCTCCCTTCCTCTCTCTAAGAATCAATTTTAAAAATAAAATAAAAACATATAAAGAGCTCTTTTAAAACTAACAGTGAGAACTACACACTTCAATATAAAAATGAATAAAGGATAAGGCAATAAGCATACTTTAAAACACTGAATCACCGCCGAAACCGGTTTGGCTCAGTGGATAGAGCGTCGGCCTGCGGACTGAAAGGTCCCAGGTTCGATTCCGGTCAAGGGCATGTACCTGGGTTGCGCGCACATCTCCGGCGGGGGATGTGCAGGAGGCAGCTGATCGATGTTTCTCTCTCATCAATGTTTCTAACTCTCTATCTCTCTCTGTAAAAAATCAATAAAATATATTAAAAAAAAAAACAAAAAAAAAAACACTGAATCACCTTCAATAGATCAGAGAAAAGGTGGGAGGACTTCACAGAAATAACGTAATGCAACAAGAGGACCCAGACCAAATCCAGATTCAAGCAAACCAATTTTAAAACAACACTTTTGAGACAAATCATAAAACCAAATATAAACTGGGTAATAGGTGATAATAAAGAATTCATGATTGGCTAATACGATTGGTGTGATAATGGTATGCTAACTATGTAAGAAAATGTCCTATTTTTAAGAGATGCATGCTAAAGAATCTAGGATAAAATACTGAGACATCTATTGAAAATACTTCAGCCAAAAAAGAAAGAGATTGAGTAAACGTGACATAATGTTAATTAGCAAATAGGCAAAAAATAAATAAATCTTCAGTCATTTATCTCAAGTAAATGTTAAACAATGGGCAGAAAGATTTAAAAATTTTCATGTCTATCATAGCATTACTAGCGGCCCAGTGCAAGAAAATCGTGCAGTAGTGGGAGGGAATCCCCTCTCACAGTCCAGGACCCCTCAGGGGATGTCCGCCTGCCGACTCAGACCCAATCCCCCCTGGACAGCCATCCCTCTTGCAGTCCGGAGCTCTTAAAGTCTGGGACCCCTTGCTCCTTACTGCCCGCCTACAGCCCAACTTCTGACTGAGTGGTGCTCCCCCTGTGGGAGTGCACTGACCTCCAGGGAGCAGCTCCTGTGGCAAGTGTCTGCCCCCTGGTGGTCAGCACTCATCATAACGACAGTCGTTCCACCATTCGGTCAGTTTGCATATTAGCCTTTTATTATATAGGATTTGTGATTGTGAAACACTGAAATCTATCCAAATGTTCAATTTTTCATACAGCCATCTGATAGACTACTACCAGGCAGTCATCAAAACTGAATTTTGGAAGAAAAATTAAAGCTATTTTGATATATTTTATGGTGCAGCAGCTATGGAAAACATTATGGTGATTCCTCAAAAAAGTAAAAATGGAAATAACACATTATCCAGTAGTTCTACTTCTGAGTATGTACGCAAAAGAATTGAAAGCAAAGACTTAAAGAGATATTTATGCACCCATATTCATAACAACACTATATTATAGGCAAAAGGTAGAAGAAATCCAAGTGTCCTTGGATGGACGAATAAACAAAATGTGGTATAATCATACAATGGAATATCACTCGGCCTTTAAAAGGGAGATTCTGATATATATGCTACAACATGAGTGAGCCTGGAGGACATTATGCTAAGTGAAATAAGCCTATCACAAAAAGGGAAATACTGTATGATTCCACTTAGATGAGGTAACTAAAGTAGTCAGTCATGGATAGAGACCAAAAGTAGAGTAATAGGGAGTGGAGAAAAGGGAGGAAAAGGGGAGTTGTTGTTTTTAATGGGTACACAGTTTGCATTTGGGAAGAAGAAAGAGTTCTGGAGATAGATGGCAGTGATGGCTACATGACAATATGAATGTACTTAATGCCACTGAACTTTACATTTAAGAACGGTTAGCCCTGGATGGTGTTGCTCAGCAGTTGCAGCACTGGCTTGTGTACCAAAAGGTCGCAGGTTCGATCCCTGGTCACGGGCACCTATCTGGATTGCGGTTCGCACCCTGCCCCTAGTCAGGGCACGTGTGAGAGGCAACCAGTCCATGTGTCTCCCTCATATTGATGTTTTTCTCTCTTCCTCTCTCTCCCTCCTTCTTCCCCTCCTCCCTCCCTCCATTTTTCTCTCTCTGAAAAGCAATGGAAAAAAATATCCTCAGATGAGGATTAACAACAACAAAAGAATGGTTAAGATGGTAAATTCGATGTTATGTATATTTTATAATTAAAAATAAATTAATATACTTGATACCTTTTCAAGAGAAAAATACATGTTGCAAAATACTATTCTTTTATCTCTAGTTTGATTGATGTCTTAAATATTAATATATATTTGCACATAGGAAAAAAGTTCAGAAGGATATATATCAAAATGTTAATAATTATCAGTAAGTGCTGTGCTTACAGGAACATTTTGTTTCCTTTGTGTGTCTGTGTGCTTTTCTGTAATTCCCAGGTTTTCTACATTTACTTTTATAATCAAAAGCAAAAGTATGTTGACTGGACAAATGAAAAAGGAAAGAAAAGGATGCTGATCCAAATTCGAGAATGTCCACAATTGCATCTCCAAAAGATATAATGCACTTGAGAACAAATCATAAAAGGCAGCCTAAGGTTCGGGAAAATAAAGACCAACTCAGAAGACAGAGCACCCGCGAGTTCCCTACAGAATTAAAATGGAGACATACTCCTGATTTTAAGCAGTTCCCACAGCCCAGGTGGGTTCACCACATCTCTGTGTGCCAAGCAGAAAGGAAAAGACCAAGGGAGCCTCAAACTCCACCCGAGTGGCCGGTCAGAAAGGACAGGCTCGGAAGGAAAGGACGGAATCAATGCCGCGCTCTCCCTAGGACTCAGCACGCCCCGCCCCCACACCTCTCTCAAGCTAAATCCACTCTCAGAAAATATTTTCTAGACAGCAGCCTTCAAGAGAAAAAGGAGCCTTTCTTTCTGTGGCATCCCCTCGCCACATATGGTACTGCTCTGAATAGAGGCATTATGAGGGAGGGTTCGGATACCACAGCCACGGTTATGCCACTGACCACAAACAACAATAAATAGATGTTAGGGTTTAGGTTTCCATGCAGCAGAGGCACCCTGAGTAATTACGCTAGAGCTTCCAACAGATGTTTATTGAGTGCCTACTAAGCACAGGGCATATTTGTAACATCACACACACACACACACACACACGAACACACACACACACACACACACACACAAACACGCACGCGCACACACACAGCAGTTCCTTTGTTCTGTTCCAGGACTCAGACTGGGGCAGTAATGTGTAGGCTGGAGGCCCTGGCCAGTCTGACTGTGCAGGTCCCATCTCCTGGACTGGGGAAAGAGGGGCAGAGGAAAAGCACTGATCCTTGCGAAGGACCCAGGGGACAAGTCACTGCATCCCACCACTACGGCCACTGGAAAAGGGGCCGAGTTCTGCAGAAAGGAGCCTTCAGCCCTCCTAAAACCCCACGGACAGCATCCGTGGGAGCAGAGTCACTGCAGGCCCTGGGCCTGGAGGAAACGACATCACCAGGTTTATCGGGCAGGAAAAGAGAAAATCATGCCTCCAAATACTTCTCCCCACACACGTAAATGAATCACACCAGCCACCCCTTCGTCATACGTACTTTTGCCCCCATTGTTCTTCAGGACATTGGAGAGGTTGACAGAGGCGGTGCCTAGCAGTTCATTTCTTAAGGTATGGCAGCTCCAGACCTTCAAATCTAAATGACTCTGGGCCGTGACATTCCTGGAAAACAAACAGTTGATTCATCACATCCAAGCAGATCAATCACTCTGATTGCCTTAGAAGAAAACAGGTATTGCTGACAACTTGGAAGGGTGGGGAGGACCCCAACAGGAAGACGCTCACATAACCCCTAACCCCCCAAAGCTGGCCCTGTAACCACCTAGCTAATAATGAGCACTCTGTGAGCTCAATGATGTGGAAACACTTACTAATAAAGAGAGGCACCTCGGGTACCAAAGGCAGAAGACTTAGAGGCTCCACAGGACCCCTGGATCTCCCACCACAACCCGCCTGGAGCGCCTTCTCTCTTTCCCCCACGTTACTGCGTTCAAAAGAGAAGGGGCTTTCTCTTACAAAATGATGATCTCATTCCAGAGAAGCTCGGAGCTCCCGATTCGCTTCCCAGTCTTCTTGGTCTCACTGGGCAGTCCATCCACTGCCACTTCCACAAATGAGTTAATTCGGTGTTGGCGATTGTGCACCTTGGGTTTCGCTGACACCACTGGACAGGAGAGAAAGAAAAAGTCAAGGATGAGGCAGAGGGCTCCCAGCTGCCCCCCTGTGGCAGATGGTGTCACTCTTTTTTGCTGTTTCGATCAAAAAATAAATTTTTGGTTTTTTTCCTGATTTTAAGAAAAGTTTTTTAAAACGTCAGGACACACACACACACACACACAAATATGCAGCATAAGAACCAAAAATCACTCCTAAGCTAAAAACAAGATGTTGGTAAATTCAGACTTTCCAGACTTTCAACTTTTATGTCCCCAATTCTTTAAAAATTCTTCTCCTCCCAAAATCCATTTTAGAGGCAATAACACAAGCCCATTACAAGAATATGCCATAACTTGGTTAACTATTCTTTCACTGATGGATAGATTGCTTCTAATTTTTTACTCTGGGAAAATTACCATAAATGTATATACAGTATTTGCTTGCATTTCTGAGTATCCCTCCAAATCTATGAACATTTTTTTAAAAGGTTCCTAAAACTGCTTTAATTTCTTTCTAAAAAGGGTAGATGCCCATGAGCACTATAGGAGGATGTCCATTTCACCAAACACTGTATAACACTGAGTGCAATGTTTTTTCATTCTTTGCAAATATCGCAGGTTTAAAAAAAATAGCATAAGGATAATAGCTAAGAATTGAATACTTTTTATAGGTACTATGCTAAGCACACATCATCTGCCTGAATCCTCGCAATGAACCCATGCAGCAGGGAATATGTCATCACCCCATTTCACCAGGAGGAAACAGGCTTGAGGAAGCCAGGTCATTGCCCCAGGCCACAGAGCCAGGAAGCTCTGAGCCAGGATGTGCAACTGGGCAGCCTGACTACACCATGTTTTGTGCCATTACCAGACTTTGCTTATTTGTTCTAATGCTTTCCTTCAATTACCAGAGAGACTGAATATTCTTTCCATGTGCTTGTTACCATCTGCATTTCCTCTTCATGTGGCAGCGTTTCTGATGTTCACTCGGCACCAGCAAGCCAGGGACTCAGAGAGCACAAGCTAAGCAAGAATCCGCCCAAGGCCAGGCAAGCTCCTCTGAGAGCATATATTAGCCACGAGAACTCCAGGTCATTAGGATGAAACACATCTAGATGCCTTCAATCCTTACCTATGATGGCAAGACTGTTGTAGCCTGAGCTCCTCTCTGTCAGGAGGTAGCGAACCGAGCTGGCACGGCTCAGGGGTTGAGCGACAACCTATGAACCAGGAGGTCACAGTGCCATCGATTCTCGGTCAGGGCACAGGCCTGATCCCCAGGGCGGGGCGTGCAGGAGGCAGCCGGTCCATGATCGGCTCTCTCATCATGGGTGTTTCTCTCTCTCTCCCCCTCTCCTTTCCTCTCTGACATCAATAAAAATACCTATCTTTAAAATATATATATCATTATTTTTTATTTTTAATAAAAAAAAAAAGAGGTAGCAAACCTCTCCCTCCCAGACCCTTCCGAGAGGTGACAGTCCTGTAAGGGGGCCACAATTTGGCAAAGGACAAACCCACCTCTGGATTGTTTTTAGCAATAGCTCTCTTCTTCAGGCCCAAAAGGAGAGTAGAGAAAAATTCAAAGAACAACATTAAAAGTTGTGGCTAAGATTCAGGAGCAAAAAGGGGTGGTACCAGGGAAAAAAGGTTGGGGTCCTGGGAAATGTGTCCCAGGGTAGAAAAATGAAATACTTTACACACTGATCAAGGCTAACTGAGGCCACCTGGTGGTACAAGAATAGCTCTGCATGTAGGCCCTTAAAAAAAAAAAAACAACGGACTGATTATAGAGTCCTATAATTTTGAGCTAGGCCGTTTCTTTGAAATCAGCAAGTTCAAACCCTTTATTTAATCATTTGACCAACTAAGATCCAGGGAGGTGAAATAACATATATCCAAAATCCTAGAGCTAGTCAGAGCCAGAGCTAAGCCTAAATTCAAGTCTCCCAGCTCCCAGGCCAATTCTTTGAAATCTGCCATGATGTTTCCTTTTTTGTCCTCTAGCTTTTCCCCCTAGGTGTTTTTCTACCTTTTCCTTTTTTTTATTTTTACATAATTTCAGCAAAATTTTTAGGAAAATTGCAAGAACAATACAAAGAATTCCTATAAACTTTTTACCCAGTCACCAAATATTAACTTTTTATCTATTTGCTTTATTATTCTCTCTCGCCCCTGACTTTCCCTCACACACATACACATTTTTCCCCCTAAAACTCTGGGAGTGAGTTGTAGATGCTGTACCCCTTTACTCCTAAATACTTCAGTGTGTATTTCTAAGAACAAAGACATTTTCTAATATAACCACAGTATAAATATCAGCATGCGCAAATTTAGCATTCCTTAATACTATTAGCTACAGACCTTATTCAAATTTTGCCAATTGTCCTACCAAAGTCCACTATAGCACAAAAGGGAATTGTTTTCTGTTCCAATCTAGAGTCACATTTTGCAGTTATTTTGAAGTTCCCAATCTATAGAAAGGTTGAAAAAATAGAATAATTGCATGCTCTTCACCAATTATCATTTTGCCACACTTGTTTTATTCCCCTCTATGTGTGTGTATATATCAGTGCTAATGAAAATATTCTACCTTGGCATTGTCCAATGCATTGCCCTCTGACACATGTGGATATTGAGGACTTGAACTATGGCTAGTGGGACTGGGGATTTTAATTGTAAATTTAATTAATTTACTTTAATGTAAATTAAAGTTCTATGGGGCTATAGTGGCTACCCTATTGGACTGTACAGGATATAAATATATGATATTTATGTCTATAATTGTGTATCTATATCTACACACTTTTTTTCTGGTAAACCATCTGAAAGTAAATTGTAGATATCATGAGAGATCAGCCCTAAATACTTTTCAGAATGCAACTCCTAAGTATAAAGGCATCTTCCCACCTAACCACACACCACCATCATTATACCTAAAAAAATTGAGTTACCGGCTCTATCAATTCTAATATTCATTCCATATTTAAATTTCCTCAATTGTTCCAGATATATTTTTATAGCTGTTTTCCCCCAATCCAGGATCCAATCAAGATGAGCACACTGCATTTGGTTGTTGTTTCCTTAAGCTTTTTTTTTTCTTAATAGGTTTTATTGATCTCCTTTTACAGAGAGGAAGGGAGCGGGATAGAGAGTTAGAAACATTGATGAGAAAGAAACATTGATCAGCTGCCTCCTACACACACACACACACACCCCCTCCGGGGATGTGCCCGCAACCAAGGTACATGCCCTTGATGAGAATCAAACCTGGGACCCTCAGTCCGCAGGCTGACGCTCTATCCACTGAGCCAAACAAGCCAGGGCGTCTCCTTAACTTTTTAAAAGCTGGAATGCTCTCCCTTCTTTTTCCATGACAATGACTTTAAAAGACTTCCACCAACTGTGATCTAGAATATGCCAAATTCTGCATTTTTCTGATTGTTTCCCTCATGATTAGATTCACACTGAACATTTTTGTCAAGAATACTACATACATTGTATACTTATGCACACACCCTGTTACCCTACTGGGGAAGCGAGGTTATCCCTTGGTTAATGTGGGGTCTGCCAGGTCTCTCCACTGTTAAGAAACATTTTTCCCTCTAATTTATAATTAAGGAGCAGGTTGATGTGTTGCATGTTTCTCTTTCTAAAATACAAGCTAAAATAAAGGCATCGAGATACAAGCAAGTTTATCTAGAAAGTTTATTTACCGTGATGAAATGTAAATGCCAGTCTCTTCTACGTGGAAGCACATCTTCACATAAGATTTCGTTTTTAAAGTCAACAAATAAGGCAAAAATCACATATGGCCAAAATTATACCCTTGAAAAGCTCTTCGGAAGGCCCCAGAATAGAACCTGGCATTTTGTCTTTCAATAGGTTTCAAACAGTTGTTTGCTTTGCTGTGCTTTGTTTTCTACTGTTTCTTTCTTTTTTTTTAATACATTTTTATTGATTTCAGAGAGGAAGGGAGAGGGAGAGATAGAAACATCAATGATGAGAGTGAATCATTGATTGGCTGTCTCCAGCCGTCCCTATTGGAGATTGAGCCTGCAACCCAGGCATGTGCCTTGACCGTAATCGAACCCGGGACCCTTCAGTCCACAGGCCAACACATCCATTGAGCCAAACCAGCTAGGGCAGGAATCACCATTTTAGGTCATTTTGGCCAAAAGTTCCTTTTGTCCTTCAAGAATTCCAGCTACACCAAAACCGGTTTGGCTCAGTGGATAGAGCGTCGGCCTGCGGACTGAAAGGTCCCAGGTTCGATTCCGGTCAAGGGCATGTGCCTGGGTTGCGGGCACATCCCCAGTAGGAGACGTGCAGGAGGCAGCTGATCGATGTCTCTCTCTCATCGATATTTCTAACTCTCTATCTCTCTCCCTTCCTCTCTGTAAAAAATCAATAAAATATATTAAAAAGAAAAAAAGAATTCCAGCTACACTATGACAACCCGATGAGAATGAACAGTTACACTCTTAAGCCTTTCACAGACTTTGGCTCTCCAGACCCAAGTGTGGTATAAACCCACCTCTTCCCCACACACTGGGCTGGACCTCAAATGACTAACAAACACTCCACACAGTGCCACTCACCTTTCAAAGTGAGCTGAGACTTCTCAAAAGGCAGGGCCACTCCTGTCCGGCTGGCGCTGGCAGATGCCATGTCATCACCAGGAAACTGCAAGACAAAAACAGCAGTAGGTTTAGAGAATATCTGATAAGAGACTGAGGAACTGGACCCAATTTTAATATCCAAGTTTAAAGAGACAGAGCAAAAAAAAAAACAACACCCAGAAACCTTGAAGCATCTGTGGCCATGCTATTTCCAGCAGAGTGGTGTGTCTGTCTGTCAGTCTTATGGCTATTCAACCAAGATAGGTCTTTATAGCTTAAGAAGAACACTGTTATATCAAAGCCTGGAGAAGGGAGGGTGTAATATAACATCTCCAAAAAGAAAGTCGCAGTTCAACAATAAAACATAACCCTCATCATCCAATATTTTTCATGGACAAAAGATCTAAATAAACAGTTCTCAAAGGTATACCTACCAATGGCCAATAAGCACATGAACAGATATTCCACATCATTAGTCATAAGGTGTCCGTGTCATTCCATCTTTGCTAGAAGTCTGTCTTGTACTTTGAATGGATCTTTTTACTCATACATAATTCTGTAATATTGTAAACTATCACTTGGAAAATATTGGTTCATTGAGTTATGCAGATATTCAAAATGTCATTATACATTAAAATTGTGTTCATTTCATTGTACAATATTTTAAAAAATCACATTTGTGAATGTCGCTAGTAATCTTTAAGTACTAAGAAGATGTCAGCTCTTGGGGTAGATGTAAGTGTTCCAAAATTCTAATTTTTACTTAAAAACTCCTATTTTATCATTGGCAACAGATATTGTCGGTTGTTTTCCTTAAAGTGACAGACTCACTTCGTTCATTTTCAATAAAATACTGCCAAATACTCAAATCTAGTAACTTTAGTAGGTCTGTTTTGTTTTGCTTTTAATAAAAATGGTATTTCATGGTCCAGCTGGTGTGGTTCAGTGGTTGAGTGTTGACTTATGAACCAGGAGGGCATGGTTCAATTTCTGGTCAGGGCACATGCCCGGGTTGCAGGATCCATTCCCAGTGTGGGGCGTGCAGGAGGCAGCCAATCAATGATTCTCTCTCATCATTGATGTTTCTATCTCCCACTCTCTCTCCCTTCCTCTCTGAAATCAATAAAAATATATTTTTAAATAAATAAAAATAAATAAATAAGCAAATGGCAGCTAAATATAGTATGATGCCATTGCATAACACTTGAACTTACACAAAACAATTTCATATATTCTTGTGGACACGCATAAATGGAATGAAAGTATAGTAGCATGGATGGGAAGGAACCCCACCATTTAGACCAGTGGTTCTCAACCTTCCTAATGCTGCGACCCTTTAATACAGTTCCTCATGTTGTCGTGACCCCCAATTTCATTGTTACAAATTGAACATAATTAAAGCATAGTAATTATTCACAAAAACAGTATGTAATTATGTATGTGTTTTCCGATGGTCTTAGGCGACCCCTGTGAAAGGGTCGTTCAACCCCCAAAGGGGTCGCGACCCATAGGTTGAGAACCGCTGATTTAGACAGAAGTTGGAGGAGCAGGGAAAGCGAAGGATGGGGCAGGGGAATTGGAGTGAGGAGAGACCAAGGGAGCTTCAACTGTATCTGCAACATTTTATCTTTTAATGAAAAAAGTTCTGAAGCAAATATGGCAAAATGTTAATATTCATTAAATCCAGATGGTAGTTTTTAATGACTGTTTGTTATCTATTCTCTGAACCGTTTCATATGTTTGATCTTTTACATAATTTAACAATAATTTTAAGGGGAAAAAAGGATCTTATCTTGAGTAATGAAGGGAAGATTAATGATTATACATTAAGCCTGGGGGCTTTTAGTAACTGAGGTTAAGGTACGAAAGGCTGGAAATCCATTA
Organism: Myotis davidii; assembly: GCF_000327345.1. NCBI lineage: Eukaryota > Metazoa > Chordata > Mammalia > Chiroptera > Vespertilionidae > Myotis > Myotis davidii. The sequence continues at coordinate 753,871 of NW_006288601.1, forward strand.
TTTATAGACTTTAAAAATAAAAGAATCTTTAAAATCTTCACATCCACTGGGGCTCTTTCTTTCCTGAGGCAACTTGACTGAGAGCAGTTTTTAAACTCGCTTCTTCTCCCTGGGCGTTAGCCTTTGTTCCAAACTCGAGAGAATCCTGGAGAATAAAACCTGAAGGCTCCACGTGGCCCACTAAGTGGGGAAAAGACCGAACCTCGTGCTCTATAGCCTTCATGGCCCGAAAACAACATCAACCAGGTAAGTTCTAAAGAAGGCTCAGAACGAAGCCAACTGGGAAAGCAGGAGAAACAGCAGTGACACCAGCTTGTGTTCCTTCTCCAGTGTCTTTCATAGAGCCCACAGTTTGCTAATCATAATCTAGGCGGTTCTGTGGGGCTATGTTTGTCTTTCCAGATCCAATTAGCAAGAAACCAATCTGACGTTACAAGGGAGGTATCTTGAACTGTGAAACCTTTCCAAACCACGTAAGGAAAAAACAAATAGGCATTACACAGCATCTATCCCAGCAAAACTGTACACTGCTGAAGTAATTTTCCCCCTGGCAATAGCACTGGGAAGTGTTTGCATCCAAATCACTTCAAATAATCTGAGTTAGCATAAACCTCCATTCCTATTACCTAATACGCCATGTCTGGCTTTTAATTAAAAAATAAAAGTTATGCTAAAAGGCAAGAAAAAACAGTGTGAAGAGACAACACAAACATCAAAACCAGACTTAGATATGATATCGATTTTGGAATTATCAGATAGAGAATTTAAAATAACTGATTAAAAAATAAATAAATAAAATAACTGATTAATACGTTAAGGGCATTAATGAAAAAGGTAGACAACACCCATGAACAGAAGGGTAACATAAGAAAGATTCAAAAGAAAATTCTAGAAATCCAAACCACTGTAACATAAATGAAGAATGCTTCGATGCACTGGCTCATCAGTATACTAGACATGGTTAAGGAAAGAATCAGTGAGCCTGAAGATATGTTAGAGAAACTCCCAAACTGAAACATACAGAGGAAAAAATACTTTATAAAAACAACAACAGAACACCCAAGAATTTTGGGACAATTTCAAAAGGTGCAAAATACACATAATTAAAATAGACGAAGAAAAAACAGCAGCAGAAGAAATACGTGAAGTATCAATGGCCAAGAACTTTGCAAAATTAATGACATATACCAAACCACATACCCAGAAAACTCAGAGAACATCAAACAGAATAAATACCAAAATAACAAATAATTTCTAAAAAATATATTAAAAAAATTACACCTGGGCATACCAAAGACAAAGAGAAAATCTTGAAAGAAAACACTTCACCTATGGAGAAATAAGGGTACAAATCCCAGCAGTCTTCTTGTGAAGCAAGAAGAAAGTGCAGTGAAATATTTAGTGTTGAAAGAAAAAATAATGCCAACCTGGAATTTGTGTATCCAATGAAGTTATCCTTCAAAAGCGAAGGAGAAAACAACAACAACAACAAAAAAAGACTTTCTCAAACAAAACCTGCTCTGCAAGAAATGTTTAAAAGTTCTCCCGGGAAATGGAAAGTGATATGGGTCAGAAGCTTGTATCTACACATAGAAAAGAAGAGCAGGGGAGAAGAAATGAATGAAGCTCCACCCACTGGCTTCTTTACACTCTAGATTGACACATAGGGAAAGGGCGTGTGCTGAGAAGGTTGCCAAATAGAAAACAAGTAAGAGGACTAACAAGACAGGTGAGAAGCAGAAGAAAAACAAAGCAGTGAAGGACAGGAATTTGGGCTGAGGGTTGGAAACAGAAATTTTAAGTTATGGACAAGAAGTTTCATTGAGAAGGTAACTTTATTTTTAAATATATTTTTAAATTGATTTCAGAGAGGGAGGGAGAGAGAGAGAGAGCAATGATGAGAGAGAATCATTGATCGGCTGCCTCCTGAACACCCCCCACTGGGGACCAAGCCTACAACCCAGGCATGTGCCCTTGACCAGAATCGAACTGCAGACCCTTCAGTCTGCAGGCAGATGTTCTATTCACTGAGCTAAACCAGCTAGGGTGAGAAGGTAACTTTTGAGGCAAAGATTGAAGAAGTACAAGAAGGGAGCTGAGAATATCTGTGGAAAAACACTTCAGGCAGATAAAAGGGCAAGAGCAAAATCTCCTGAGATGCTAGCATATCTTGGAAATATAAGGAACAAAACAGGGTCAGGGTGGCTGGAGGGCAATGAAAGAGGAGGAAAAGGATAGCCAGAAGAGATGCATTAGAATTTATCCTGTTAGGAAGAATTAACTTTAATGAAATATGAAATGCCTTGGAGCAGTGGATCTCAATTCTTTCCACACATTTGAATGATCTAGAGAGAGCACTTAAAAAAAAACAAAAAACACAAGCCCAGCCGGTGGCGTGGCTCAGTGGTTGAGCATTGACCTATGAACCAGGAGGTCACAGTTGGATTCCCAGTTGGGTTACTGGCTCCATCCCCAGTGTGGAACTTGCAGGGGGCAGCCGATCAATGATTCTCTCTCATCATTGAT
>NW_006288601.1:756551-761591 GCF_000327345.1 Myotis davidii
AACATAGAATTACCATAAGACCCAGCAATTCCATTTCTACGTATATATCCAAAAGAATTGAAAACATGAATCCACACAAAAACTTGTACATGAATGTTCATAGCAGGATTATTCATAATGTCTACAGTAGGCAAGTAGGAGAGAAAAAGTTGTTTTCAAACAGTGGATTCATTTAAAATGTCCGATATCTGACTATTGTAAGTCCAGAAATAGAAAAGAGGAAAAAAAGAAATCATAAAAGAAAATTTAAGCTGAAATGGAATACACTTCTAGACAGAAAGGACCCAACTGCCCAGAACAATAAATGGGCAAAGAAGCACACTAAGGCATGATGGCATGAAACTTGATAACATGGGGATAAAGGGTATACAAGCGGCCAGTCACATCTACAAAGAACAGGAGTCAGAATGTCATCAGATTTCCCAACAGCAACACTGAATTCGAGAAGACAATGCAATGCTTTCAAATTTCAGATACAATTTTTTCCAATCTAGAATTCTATAACCAAGAGAAACATCAATCAAGCATGACAGGAAAACAATGACATTTTCAGATTTCCAAAGTCTCAAAAACGTTGCTTCCAAAACTTTCTCAGGAAGCTGCTGAAAAAAATGTGCTCCAGGGAAGTAAATGAAAAGATGCGGGATCTTATGTATTCACATGGGAAAGGCAAAAGGAATTCCTACAATGGGGGTGAAAAGAAGTCCCAAGGCATTATGGGGCAATAGTTTAGAAAGCAACCAGTCCAGCCCAGCCGGCGTGGCTCAGTGGTTGAGCATCGACCTATGAACCAAGAGGTCACAGTTCGATTCCCGGTCAGGGCACATGCCAGGTTGTGAGCTCAATCCCCAGTAGGGGGCGTGCAGGAGGCAGCTGATAAATGATTCTCTCTCATCATTGATGTTTCTATCTCTCCCTCTCCTTTCCTCTCTGAAATCAGTAAAAAAATATTTTTTTAAAAAAGAGAAAGCAACCAGTCCAGATTAGACAGTTTATAAGAAGTTGTCATCTCTAGATGAAAGAAAGAAAATGGAAGATTACATGATGCATCTAAGTGCACGGAAAGAAGCATTATTTCAGCTCCATCAGAATGCTTGGAACTGATGTGATAGGTAAACAGAAAATTACGCAAATGAAAAAAATCGGAAAATATGTAACTCTAGTAAAAACAAAAGCACAAGAAAGGAAATGTAATCCGAATACATGACGTGGCTCAGCTGTGAATAACATTTATAATCATAATAACATACTATTTAATCTAAACTTGTGCTATGGTTAATAATCAGAAGATGGGGATACAACTGTGTGCTGGTGGAGACTGGCTGCAAAGAAAGCTAACTCCTCATCTTCAATGGTTAAAAGACAAGAGATAAAACTGACAAGCTAAGAAATAACAGTATAAGAACAGCGAATGTATAACATTAGAAATGCAGAAGTCAACACCAGAAGAGATCTAGAGTTAATGGTCATTGATTCCATGCACTAAGAATCAAGAATAAAAAGAGGTGAAGCAAGGAACTGCTGTCACATTATAATTCTTATAATGCTATTTGACTTTTTTCACTATGTGCATGTATTGTTTTGTGCATAAAGAAAATTTAAATTCAAGAAAGAAAAAGGATTCTCTTCAAATCAAGTCATAGGATGATGTTCTTATTTAATTTTAATAAGAATAGCTGATAAACATTCAGTTAGTGTACTGGGTTGAATTGTGCCACCTCCCCCCCCCCCCAAAAAAAATATGTCTAAGTGCTAACCCCCTGAAACCTGTGAATGTGACCTTATTTGGAAATAGGGTCTTTGCTGATGCAATTAAGTTAAAGGTTGCGGATGAGATCGCCCTCACAGGAGACACAGGGAAGGAGCCATGTGAAGACTAAGGCAGAGACTGGAGTCATGCACCTCCAAGCCAGGAATTCCTGGATCCCCTAGAACAGCGTTTCTCAACCTGTGGGCTCCGACCCCTTTGGGGGGCGAATGACCCTTTCACAAGGGTTGCCTAAGACCATCGGAAAACACATATACTTACATATTGTTTTGTGATTAATCACTATGCTTTAATTATGTCCAATTTGTAACAATGAAAATACATCCTGCATATCAGATATTTACATTACGATTCATAACAGTAGCAAAATTACAGTTATAAAGTAGCAACAAAAATAATTTTATGGTTGGGGTCACCACCACATGAGGAACTAACTATATTAAAGGGTCACGGCATTAGGAAGGTTGAGAACCACTGCCCTAGAAGAAGCAAAGGATTCTCTCCAAGAGCCTGGAGGGATGATGGCCCTGCTGACACCCTGACTTCTGATTTCTGGCCTCCAGAACGATGAAAGAATAAATTTCAAGTTTGCATCAATTTGTTCCACAGATTAGGAACAGTAAAGCTAATACAATTAGCAGCAAAGGCTTTAGAAGATTTAAATTTCAACTGACATCAGGCTGAAGCTGGAAGTTTTCGGCACATTAGCAACACATCCGTGGGGCGCCCAACTCCCATATCCTCCTGGATCCAGGCCCCTCAGTAAATTCCTTAAGAAATAACTCTGCAGTCACAGGGGAAACAACTTGTTGATGCCACTACTAACACGACAACTAGCTTTTGAGAATTTGAAGATAATGTATCTATTTCAATGACAAGTAGCAGAGGGAGGCAAGAAGGACCGCATTAGCTTAACAGGCAGCCTTTCTCTGCTCTTCACCATCTTCCTCCTCCTTTTGCCTCTTTCCTTTTCTACTTGGCTAGGCTCTTCCTCCTCCAGGCTTTTCCTTCTCCCTACTGTGACACAGGCCTCAGGCCCTGCCGCTGGACTCACAACCAATAGGGCAGCTGCCCTCCACCGCAGAGTTAGACAGTAATACAACCTGGACTGAGGTTCTGAGGATTTATCAGCTCTACCCTAGAGGAAACAAAGAGTGTCCTTACACCTTTAATTTCAAATAAGAAACTTGGGGGGGCGGGGGAGATAGGAAACCATCTTCCTTTGCCTATAATCTATTGGCTTGTTAAAAAGAGCCCTGGCCAGTGTGGCTCAGTTGATTGAGCGTTGTCCCATGTACCAAAAGGTCGCCGGTTCAATTCCTGGGTCAGAGCACATGCCAGGGTTGCAGCTCGATGCCCAGTGAAGGGCTTGCAGGAGAAAGCTGATTGATGTTTCTCCTCCACATAGATTTCTCTCTCTTTTCCTCTCTCTAAATCAATAAAAACATATTTAAAAAAGAAAGAAAAGAAATTATTAACTAGGATAGTTAATTCCTGAGTCCTTGTCATTAGCCAAATTAAGCATGTCAAGGGCCCACCTACTGGTTCAGGATTTCCAGAGACATCCAAAAGGCAACAAAGATATACCATAGTCCTTTTCGGCTAAAACACTTGAAATACCTGAGATCAAAAACACAGGGAGAAATCACCTGGGAACATCAGAGGAGGCTGAGTAACACGCAGCACCCTGGCCCCAGAAGATGGAGAATAATGGCTGCTGTTGCCGGCACTAAAACCTTAACTCGACCTCCACAAGGCACGGAGGGTGCATTCAAAACAGGACTGGTTGAGTCTTGATTTTATTATTACTAAAATATAATTCACATACCATAAATTCACCTTTTTAAAGCATGTAATTCGGTGGCTTGTAGTATATACACAGAGTTATGCAACCATCACTATTATCTAGCTCCAGAGCGTGTGTATCATCCCAAAAGAAAACCCCATACCAGAAGCAGGCGCTCTTCATTCCTCTCTGCCCCCAGCCCCTAGTAACCACTAATCTGCCTTCTGTATCTATGAATCTGCCTATTCTGGACATTTCAAGTAAATGGAATCATACAACACATGGTCCTTGCGTCTGGCTTCTTTCACTGAGTGTAATGTTTCCAAGGTTCACCCGTGTTGTAGCATGTGTCAGTACCACATTCCTTTTTATGGCTGAGTAATATTCCATTGTACGGATATACCACCTTGGTTTAGCCATTCAACAACGATGGACAACTCAACATGTGGGTTGTTGGGATGGGTTGATTCTTGAAGCCAGAGGACTATAACGGCCACAGGCACCTTCCGCAGGCAAGCAGCCAGCATTCTGACTGCACCTTTCCAGGCCCCTGTGTGTTCACCCTGTCCATTCCTGAGCCAGGGTCAGTCTTTCAAGAAATGCTCATACACACCAGTCTGTGCAAGGCTCTGGAATTCAAAGGTGAATGCCATGGGGCCTCTGACCTCTGGGAGCCCAGACAGACCCCCGTTAAATCTCTGAAGAGCTTTTGGCAAAACAAAGCAAACACACACCAGATAGCTCTTGCAATATCCAACATACCTGATCATTCTTACTACCCAGCTTCAGCAAGAACCTTTCAGACCAGTCAATCTTTTAGAGGCAAATAGGTTTAATTGCTCACGAGCCTTTGAGTGATATTGGACAAGCAACATACCCCCTCTCTAAGACTCAATTCCTCATCTCTGAAATGAACCTAAATAATAGATCTTATAATGAACCTTCTAAGTGTGCGGTAGGGATTAAAGGAGTTCAGGCAAAGCAACCAGCACATAGTAAGTGCTCTCTGAGTATTACTGACAAGCTAAACCAGTTCTTCTTGATGCTGTAATTCTAGGCTCTTGAATTCCTGTAGCTTTGAGTCAAGAAACCACTGAACAACGACCTCAAAATGGAAGAGCCTGTGCAGCAGATGAGCCAGGGAAGAGCAAAACCACGCACCAGCATCCAGATTTTATTTGTAATTAGCCAGCTGTAGGGACAGGCGGAGCTTCCTCTCTATGACTATAGATCCGCCCGGCATCCACTTCTTGAAAGATGTGGAAGACAAAGGTCTGTTCAAAAGGTTCTTCCTTTCCTTTACACTCGCATGCTTTTCCCGTTTTTCCCAACACATACGCTTTTTTCTTGGCCTCTCTCCTCCATCCAGCATTGAGCTGGTGACCTTCCAGCCTCCAAAGGCCCATAAAGTATTGAAAAAGCAATCAAATGGAACTGAACTTTGCCAGATGACATCCGTACAAAGGACCAAGCTCATGAAAGGGGG
>NW_006288601.1:761607-770035 GCF_000327345.1 Myotis davidii
GGGGGGTGGAGCACAGTGGAAATACAGGCTAATAATAAAACAGACTGGAAAGCAGATCTCGCAACAAAACAGGAAGCAAAAAGCATGCATGCCACAGAGGAAGAGGGCCTGTCCTAGGTCAGGACTGCCAAGTCTTGGTATTTGGTGTTTTCTAAGAAATAGGTGTGAACGCTTGACTGAAATCACAAAATGTTTGTTTATAAGCTTAGAGGGGGCGGGGCAGGAGCAGGGGACTACAACCTTCTAAAAAAGATTCAGCCCTAGCTGGTTTGGCTCAATGGATAGAGCCTGCGGACTGAAGGGTCCCAGGTTCGATTCTGGACAAGGATACATGCCCGGGTTGCGGGCTTGATCCCCAAGGGGGTGGGGGGGCGTGCAGGAGGCAGCCGATCAAAGATTCTCTCTCATCATTGATGTTTCTATCTCTCTCTCCCTCTCCCTTCCTCTCTGAAATCAATAAAAATATATTTTAAAAAAAAAACAAAAAGATTCCATTGGTTCTTCTAAAGGGGAAACAAGATCTTCCCTTTTCTTCCTACCCTTCAGAAATTCCAGAGTCTATAACAGTCCGAAGTGACTCAAAATCACTCAAGAGCAGCTCACTGATTTGATTCCCCGGGAGTTTACATTCAGGCGCCGATTTCTGCGTGTCTCACGTTGGAAGCATCGATCTGGACCCAGAAGACGGAGATTCAGATCCCAGCTCTGCCATGTCTACGCTGCATGACTTTATGTGGGTCCTTTCACCTCAGGGAGGTTGTTTGTTTGAAATCTATGAAACAATAGGATGCCTGACAAACAGCATGCATTCCGTGCACTGTAGGTAAAACCAGCATTTTAGACATTAAAAGCCCATTACCCATCCTTCTTGGAAATCTCTACATTGGTTGCCAACCCAGAAAGCCAGACCAACTCCGGAACCTGGCACTCAAACCGATGCCAATGGCACTACATGGCAGCACACGTGGAAGAGCAGCACCCTCAAGAGAAACAGAAACCCGTTACCTTGCAGTCTGCAAAAGAATCTCTAAATGAAAAGTGAAACGGAGGGGAATTATATTATATCCCTGAGATATAATACAACGCTTTGCTACACGGGTATAATAGCATAAACAGTTTTTATTTCCAAAATTTGACTTCCAATAAGAAGCACTCCTTGGATGTGTATCCACACTGCTCCGTAAGTGACTTGGCCCAGGCGCTTAACTGTAAATACTGTCCCCGTGCTAACTGCGTCCACATGTGCATCTCCAGCCCAGGCCCAGCGCCAGCCTCTCTAATTGTCCACAACACTGGCACTGAGGTTTCAGGACCAACGTGAACAAAAGTGAGCCCCAACCCTGTTCCTCCTCCAGTCTTCCCCACTGCAGTTCGTGACGATTCCATTCTTCTAGCTAATCACACCACAGACCGTGGAGTCACCCTGGACCTTTTCTCCTCACATCCCACATCCACAAACCCTGTTGGCTGTACTTCAAAATATACCCAGGGCCCAACCTCTCCTCACCGCCTCCATCACAACCACCTGGCTCAGCCTTCACCTGGAACATGGCCATCGCCTCTGAACATGTCTCTCTGGTTCTGGCTTGGCTCCTCTTTCTTTTTTCTTCATATGGCAACCAGAGCGAGCCTCTTAAAAGGGAGGATGGATCGTGCCCACTCCCACTGCTCAAAACCCTCCAGTGGTGCCAACGGAGTGAAAACCAACGTCCTTACCATGGCCTGCAAAGCCCTCCACCACCTGCCCATCTCTCCCCTTACCCTCACCACCTCTCTGACCTCATCCTCAGCATCTCTCCTCCATCACAGCCCTCCAGCCAGGGGCCTCCCGGTGGTCCACAAACCCGCCGGGGGTGCTCCTTCTGTAGGACTGTTGAATGTGCTGTTCCTTCTGCCTGGACCACTCTGTCCCATTCAGCCACACAGCTTTCCCCCCTCATCTTCTTCAGATCTTCACTCAGCCGGCACCTTCTCAGGAAGGCTTCTCTGAGGACCCAAACTCAAAACTGCCACCCCAGCCAACATTCCACAGCCCACTTCCATGCCTTATTATAACATCATATACTTGGTTGTTCTGTTTATTGTGCCTTTTCCCACTAAAATGTAATATCCACAAGGGCAGAGATGTTTGCCTTCCTTGTGTGCTATACTCCCGGTGTTTAGAACAACACTGTCCGATATAATTTTTAACTTTCTAGGCAACACATTTTTAAAAACTAAAAAAGAAAACAAGTGAATTGAATTCCAATTATACTGTGTTTAACCCCCAAAAAACTTAAATAACCACGTTGTACTAATATTATATTTATTATGTTAATGTTATAGTTACTATAATATAAATATACCAATGAGATATCTTTTTTTTATACTAAACCTTCAAAATCAGGTGTGTCTTTTATGCTCATGGCACAGCTCCAGTGCTAGACAGCCCCATGTGTCTAGTGGCCACCATCCTGGACAGCTCAACTCCAGAACAATGCCTGGCATAGAGCAGGCACTTACAAATAGTCATCGGATGAGAGAATGTTTTCCCAGGAAGAGGCAGCTATGGTATAGTACAGAGTTCCGAACTTTCATTGCATCCTGCACATTTTTTGCGGTCTATATACTATTTTTTTTTCTTAAAATGGCATACGTTTATACTTGAAAAAACACTTTAAAACAAAACTGTATGTCCTTCTATGACTGGAAAAGTATGGGACTAAGGATAAAAGGCCTGGCCTTGGGCCCCTGCTCAGTCATTCACTAGCTCTGGACTCTAAAGCAAGGACTTTGTTTCTTTATTGGTAGAACAGGGACAACACTGGCCTTCACGGGACTGTGGTGAAAGTTAAATGAGATGCTGCTATCGGCCGTTTGTAAACGGGAAAGCAGTCATCAAGTAAGAGGCTGGAAGGCCCAGCCAAGCCTTTTCCCCAGGCCTGTCGTATTCACTGTGGACCAATAACACAAACTGGCAAATCTGACGAGAGAAGAGCTAGGACTTGGGTTCAAATCCCTTGTCCTACACTTGTTGCTTTGTGACCTTCAGAAATTGTATTCACTAAACACTTACCAAGTGCCACAACGTGCCATACACTAGGCTAGTAGCCAAACAAACCAACTTAAGATATGACTCCTGCCCTTGAAGGATTAGCAGTCCAGCAGGGCAACAAGAAAGAGCCATCAACTGTTGAAAAATCAAGTCATCTCTCTTAGTTCTGCTTGCTCATTGTGGAATGAGAATAATACCTTCCCAACATACCTCACTGGACGGCTACAAAAATCATCTGTAAACGTTTATCAAATACTCCAAAAACTTGAACTCCTAATACGTTAGCGAAGTACTTTTCTTCCCCCCTACTTGTCACATTTTGGGTTCAGAACAATGCCGGCTCCTGTGACTGTCCGGCCTGAGCATTCGCTCCAGTTATACTACATCCATGAAGTTCATTCCACTGCTGCAAAGCTTAGTCAACACAAAGAAAAAAAGAGAAAAAAAGGACGAACAGCTTTTCACCAAGGCATTTAATCTCAAAAATCATGATCCTAAAACCATGGTTCTAAGGAGCACAACACAGACCCCCGCAGTCACCCTACCTAATCACAGTGTGTCAAGATAAGCAGTCACATGGTCAGGGAAGCTGAATAATTTAAACAGAAGAGGAAAAGTCATGACGCCGGGTAAGGAGACACTGTCCAAGGTTTCAGCAGTCGCGATGGTGCTGAGGTCAGGCGGAGCTGGGTGGCCCTCAACAGTTTAGGCTAAAAGCCATGGTACGGCCAGAGCAAAAGTGCCCACACACTTTTTTTTTTTTCTTTTTTCCCCAGCTTAGAAATTGATGGGATCTGGGGGAAAAAAAATCTCAAAGAAAGATGATCTGCAGGGCTAGGTTCCCAGGAAGTGGAAACCCTCCCTACCCAAGCAGGGCTAAGTGGGTGTGACGAAAGCAAGAGAAGATCCTGTGGTCCCTCCTGAAGTTTAAAAACTGAATGGGACCGAAATCAAAGTCTCGGGTAACTATCACTTCCGAAGGAGGGAGAAGGGAGAGGCTCCCAGCTGGGGTTCAGGCAGCATCTACGGCATCTCCCTTTCTTTCCCTCCGCGGCAGACGCCCACTCTCGGGCGCCCCCTTCCCGTTCAGTCCCCGGTCGCCCCTTCCCCCGGTCCCGACCCCTCCACAGAGGCCAACCTCTCCATCCCTGGCGCCTAAGCGCCATGCCCCTTCCAGAAGGACTGGCTTGAAGGCATACTTCCCATCTATTACTTCAATTTGGGGATTATTGATTAATGTCTCAGACATTAGCCATTGTTTCTGCTTGAGTGCAATATCTAAATGTTGTGTTCCGTCCAAAATTTTTCCTAAAGTTAGAGGATGTGTATCTCCTCCCTGATGATGTGTCAGTCTCTATGTGGTCTCCAACGTTCGGTCCTCAGGTATCAGGGCTCTCTCCAGTAAGTTTTTTGTTGATTATTCAGGAAGTTTTCCTGTACTTTATTTTTTCGCGTTTATTTTTTTTATTTATTTATTTTTTTCTCTGCGCGTTTAAAAGTCGAAGCATCTCCCACTCGCCGGAGTGCTCGCTCCCCAGCGATCAGACGAGGACTCACTAATGCCGGTCGCTTACTCCTCCCACCAACCCCGGGGTTGGATCTATCGTTAGCCCCACGTTACAGGTGAGAGGTAGCTATTTAATCAAGGCATCAATAGTTGTAGTCCTGGCCGGTGTGGGCCACTTGGCAGGAACATTGCCCAGTACGCTGAAAGGTAGCCGGTTCCATTCCCCATCCTGTTAAGCAGGGGGTCTCATAGCGGCTGCATTTTCCGGTTGTTCTGGGAAGTAACTCGGGTTTTCTTTTTTCTTTTTTAATATATTTTATTGATTTTTTACAGAGAGGAAGGAGAGGGATAGAGAGTTAGAAACATCGATGAGAGAGAAACATCGATCAGCTGCCTCCTGCACACCTCCCACCGGGATGTGCCCGCAACCAAGGTACATGCCCTTGACCGGAATCGAACCTGGGACCCTTCAGTCCACAGGCCAACGCTCTATCCGTTGAGCCAAACCGGCCAGGGCTAACTCGGGTTTTCACTGGCACGCCAGCAATGCCTTCTCTCTCTTGGAAGACCTCAGTGAGTTATACATTGTCCCACTTGTATTTGAAAGTGTTGTTCATGCAAACTGCTTTAAAGTACCCAGATTTTCCTAATACTGTTTCAGATTTCTTCACTTTAAAAAAAAAACAACACACAAAAAAACAGGAGCTCCACAAGAGTGAAGTGTTTCCATAAACCGATGAACAAAAATGGATCCAGAGACAAATGGGGGGGGGGGGGAGTTAGAGATCAACCAAAGGACTTGTAGAGAAGGGGGTGTCAATGGGGGGATGCGGGAAGGAGACATATGTAAAACTTTAGACAATAAAATTTTTAAAAATTAAAAAAATGTGTTTCGGGGCTCACTTCACCTCTGAGAGACCCTGTCCCCAGCTACCCAGTCACCCTGTGCTACACCAGGCATCACCCTCCTTTCCCTGAACACCCTGAATGGATTTTCTTCATTTTTAAAAAATTTATTTATTGATTTTTAGAGAGCGATACATCGATTTGTTGTTCCATGTATTCGTGCATTCATTGATTGTTTCTTGTATGTGCCCTGACCAAAGATGGAACCCACAACCTTAGTGTATTGGGAGGACACTCTTAACCAACTGAGCTACCAACAAAAGTATTTTTTAAAAAGAAATAAAAACTAAAAAAAACTCGTGATGAACTGGAAAATTAGAACAAGCCTTCAATTGGACAATTTAAGCAGGGTAGGATGGGCAGGAGCCAGTCAGTAGCTCTGGCAGTTGAAGAGGTTAAGTGGTAGGAGCAGTTGAGATATGTGTTTGGAGAAGGAAAAAGGATGTGGGTAATGGCTACAGACACTGAAGGATTTTTGGAAGTGGATGCATAAGTTATAATTGAGGGGTGCCGGGAGCCGGTCCCTCCTTGCTGTTTCAAGGGACCTGGCATATATGGCATACTGTTCTTAATATGTTTGGTCACCATCTTGGCACTATGTGTTTTAACCAAGGTCACCTCTCTGAGAAAGGTTGTTTCCCCAGGTAGGGATTTTCCCCTGAAGTTAGGGAGGGAATAAAACCTCTTAACTGCCAGGCGGGTAATTAATGACCCCAGCAAGAGTGCAGGGTGATGGCAATCTGGGGCAGAGCACAGGCCCTGGGGTTGGAGAATAGGCTGAGATCAAAAGAATCCACCCCCAACTTTTTATTATTAAGACTTCATCGACAGAACCTAGAGACAGAACCTAGTGAGAGAACATGGCAAAAGATCCTGGACAGAAATTGGCCACAGAACCTAGAGACAGAACCTAGACACAGAACCTACTCAGAACCTAGAGACAGAAGAACTTCGCTGGAGAGAACATGGCAAAAGATCCTGGACAGAAACTGGCAACAGAACCTAGCGAGAGAACCTGGCTGAAGAACCTAGAGACAGAACCTGGATAGAACATGGCAAGAGAACCTGACTAGAACCTGGTGACTGAACCTGGCTGGAGAACCTAGCGAGAGAACATGGCTACAGAACCTGGCTGGAGAACCTGGAGAACGTGGCTGGAGAACCTTGCAAGAGAACAAGGACACAGAACTTGGCTGGAGATTGTGGCTAGAGATCTTGGCAAGGCTGCTGATCAACTGAACGCTGTCTCCGTGTCATTCCTTCTTCGCCGACTCCGTCCACACCTTTGGGGACCCCTGGACCTGCTGGGGTTGGACCCCAGCAGAGCGGTAAGATTGGAGGGAAGACTTGACAAAGAAGGCATGGGGATAACCCAACATCGCTGAAGACTGGTGACCGAAAATTCGATTAACATTCAGCCAAAATTCACCAGCATGAATTTGTCATAGGCCAGACCTCGAAATGATGAAATCTCAGGTCTGAAAGGGAATTCGGAAATCATCCCGGACCCCTCAGTTTGATTCAACAATGAATGATTTGCTAGTATATAGTGCACCTTGCTTAGGGAAGTGGGGCCAGGATATTAAAGTAAATAAGACATAGACCCCCGGCTCCAAGTTATTCAAAATGAGATGGGGATGCGTAAGCATCGGTCTCTATAGTGGCACGGCGATGTTCAACAGGCGTGCCGTCATTTGTAAAACATGCAATACCTGGCGGTTTAGTCATGGGCACTGACCTCTTTTCCCTTCGATTGCCAAATCAAAAAATGACAACAGCCAGCACAGCGATAGCCATCTGGTGTGAATGAGTCAAAATTATACCTATTTTTTGTTGTTATCAGATCAGCAAAACATGTATTTTTTTTGGTGCACTGCAGAATTTTAACAATTAGTTTGTGCCATGAGATGAGAAAGGTTGAAAATCACTGCCGTAGCGTCATGATTGAGAAAGTGGCTCGGAGTCGGTTTGCCTGAGTGTTGGAACCATTTACTAGCCATGATAGCTGTATTGAATCGTCTGGAGTAGCTATCCCTTGACTGTAAAACAGTACCTACCTTATGGACTTGTGATCATTAAAGTAGGTTATCTGTACTGACTGACTTTTTAACAATGACAACACACACTGGCTTTACATGTTCTTATCCAGCAAAGCTATCATTCAGAATTGAAGGTCAGATAAAGAGCTTCACTGATAAGAAAAAGCTAAAGGAGTTCATTACCACCAAACCAGTATTATATGAAATGCTGAAAGGTCTTCTTTAAGAAGAGGAAGAAGCCGAGACCGGTTTGGCTCGGTGGATAGAGCGTCGGCCTGTGGACTGAAGGGTCCCAGGTTCGATTCCGGTCAGGGGCATGTGCCTGGGTGGCGGGCACATCCCCAGTGGGAGATGTGCAGGAGGCAGCTCATCGATGTCTCTCTCTCATCAATGTTTCTGACTCTCTCTCCCTTCCTCTCTGTAAAAAATCAATAAAATATATATTAAAAAAAAGATGAAGAGGAAGAAGAAGAAAAAAGGTAAAGATACAAATTATGAACAACAATTACATATCTATCAACAAGTGAATCTGAAAATCAAGTGAATAAAAATTCTGATGAACAGAATAAACTGGTGAATATAATAGAACTAGGGGCATAGAAAGGGAGTGGAGTGACTATTCTTGGGGGGAAAGGGGTGGGGGGGGTGGGAAGAGACTGAACAAAAATCGTGCGCCTATGGGTGAGGACAGTTGGGGGGGGATAAGGGCAGAGGGTGGGGTGGGAACTGGGTCGAGGAGAGCTATGGGAGGAAGAAAGAGGAACAACTGTAATAATCTGAACAATAAAGATTTAATTTAAAGAAGTAAAAATAAAATAAAAGTTAAAAAAATAAAGCGCTAAGGCCTGGATGCTGAAACCTATTTCCTCAGGTATCTCCCCCTCACCACCCCCAGGGTTCGGCTCCGCCCCCAGCCCCTGGCCGGCGCAGTGCGCATGCGCA
>NW_006288601.1:770501-779803 GCF_000327345.1 Myotis davidii
TGGGGCCGGCTCGGGTGCGCGTTGGGGTGGGGCCCCTTGATCAGCAGCTGGTTTAGGAACCTCAGGTTCTCGGGAGGCGGTGGGAGGAAAATGCTTCCCGATCTGCGTCCGCGGGGTCTTGCCAGTTACTGGCTCTGCCCTGGGTGTGACACTCAGACCGTCTCGGCCTCGATCGCCTCGTCTGTAAAATGGGAGCAATAACAGCGCCCGCCTCCGCGGTTGCTGGAGCGTTAAGTGAGCTCTGCCACTGAGCATAGTGGCTAGTGCCTGGCAACCATTCGGTGAGTTTGTTTGGATTAAAAATAAAAGAGCCTGGATTTCTTACTCTTGCCCATGTCTTTTTTTTTAAATATATTTTATTGATTTTTTTAAAGAGAGGAAGGGAGAGAGATAGAGAGTTAGAAACATCGATGAGAGAGAAGCATCGATCAGCCGCCTCCTGCACACCCCCTACTGGGGATGTGCCCAAAACCAAGGTACATGCCCTTGGCCGGAATCGAACCTGGGGCCCTTCAGTCCGCAGGCCGACGCTCTATCCACTGAGCCAAACCGGCCAGGGCTCTTGCCCATGCCTTTTCGGTAGATCCAGAGGGTCATTGTTTTGGATAATTGTTTTGGAAGTGGAGGCCAGGCTCACCCCAGAAAAACAAGGGGTGGCCTTTGGCTTTCCATTAGTCCTGAAAGAAAACGAAACAGTTACACTTGGCTTGGGCGTCAGCATTGATCTCTCCTTGGGGATCAAGGTGACGGCGCCCAGGAGAAGTCCCGAAACAAGTATACAAGACCAGTGTGGATGGGAGCGTTGGAAGGGGTCGACCTCAGCAAACGCGCCTCAATCAGATTGAGGACGTTTTTAGCAAAAGCCAGCTTAGGAGGACCCTCATTAAGTGAATAACGATGTACTTACCTATATAGTTTAAGTTTAAAAAATTTGGCTCTCAAAAGAATTTTCAATCGCTGTACTGTTGATATTTATTTGGCTCTGTTGACTATTGAGTTTGTCGACCACTGTCCTAGGTGACTGGAAGTGTTTGTGGGGTTTAGGGGCTGATAATGAAAATGTTTGCTACACTGTTAGTTTGTGACTCTTCTGTAGCTTTTCCCACCAACTTACTGTGAAAGCTTTAAGGGAGAGTTACTGCATCTTTCAGAACAAATACTAATAGCATGTAATGGGATTTGGTTGAAGGATGACATGCAAAGCCTCGTGTGAGATAATACTAGTAAATGCCCAGTGCAATTGCTGCTGTTAATTGGTATCTGCTTTTAGGAAATGTAAGCCATATAGTTACTGTCCCATGTGGCGGTGTAGCACAAGACCCCTTTCTGTTAATATGTCAGAAAATGTTATTGGGCGTGTTTATTGTTGATGTCTCAGGAGAATAATAACAGCTGGCATTTACAATGTGGTAAACATGGGGGGGGGGTTGTTTTTTTAATACATAAAAACTGTCCAATATGTATTACAAAGCAACCAATAATTTTTTTTCTATCATAGACTACAACAGATATTGGCCGGATTAACTTTCCATCCCATTTTGGAATCTGGTCATCCATTCTATTAATCTCAATTGTTAAAAGTCAAAGAATTTTAGAACTGAGAGAGAAGAGACCTTCCGAGGTTTTTCTTGACATATTGATCCTAAGTTCTTTTCAGACTTTCATTATCTTTATCTGCGGTCATATGACTTTTTGCCTCTAAATGAAGTTGAGACTCTTTTGTTTACAGTGACTGAGTTTTCAAAGAAAACTGGAGACTATCCCAGCCTCTCTGCCACGGACATCCAAGTGCTGGCACTTACTTACCAGCTGGAGGCAGAGTTTGTTGGGGTGTCACACTTAAAACAAGAACCAGAAAAGGTAAATCGGGAGGACTGTTGGGGTTTTTTTTTGGGGGGGGGGTTGTCTTGACTTTTTTATTATGGGGAGTAGCAGATACACAAAAGTAGAGGGAATGGACCCCAGGTCCCCACCGTTCTGCTTCGACCGTTATCAACTTATGATCTGTTTTCCTCTCTACTGACCCAGCTCTTTTGAACTTAGACATCATATTTCACTGATAGGTGTGTCTCTTCTAAAAAATAACCACAGGGGGGAGGATGGGGTTTAATGGGGGAGGGATGAGGACACATTTGTAATACCTTAATAAAGAATTTTTTTAAAAATAACCACAAAACCATCCTTATTATATACCTATAACATTCTAATAATAACTCCCTAGTCTTATCAAAATAACCAGTTAGCATTCACATTTCCCAATTTTATAAAAGTGTTTATTTGTTTGGATCGGGTTCCAAATAAGGGTCAAACATTGCAGTTAGCAAATGTGTGTAAGTCTTTTGATTTGTAGGTTCTTGGGAAGATTGGTTAAATTTGAAAAATGCAGAAAGTGTGAAAATAAGCGACATTCTCACTTTTTTTAACTAGAAATTTTTCAGAAGCAAGAACACTAGGTGCTTGTGGGTTTTTTTGTTTGTTTGTTTTGTTTTGTTTTAAACCCTGAGGGCATAATTCTGGGTTCCTGTTGTGCTTTTAGGGACTTGGCCGCCTTGCTCAGGTTGAAGAGACTAATCTATCTGTGCCTGGGCCCCATTGGCTCTTTCAAGGTCAGAGAATTTGGGGAGCCAGATAATTAACCTTATAATAATTCATTTCAAATAGTGTTGACAAAGAATTGCTTGCTCTCCTCTGCCTTAAGTCATCAAAACCACAGTGGGCTCACGTTCCTATACCTGCTAGAACTGTCCTCAGCTTGTTTTCATGTAGGTTTAGAGTCCTTCACTCCAGAAAGTCTAAAAAAAGTGATGCCTAAACTACAGACTTCTGCATGTCACTGGAATGTTTTTTGGGTGTTTTTTGGGGTGGGGTGGGGGTGAGGAAGAGGTTTGAATGGAATAGTTGTACTGACTCTGTGACTGAAACCTGGGTTTCTGTTTGGCATCTACCTATTCCTAAATCTTAGAAATTGCCTTTTCCTGCAGCCTTTTGGGCAGGACTTACGTATTTTGTATCAGAAGCTTTAAAACAGCCTATCTTTTCACTAAGAGCAGTTCACTCTTAGGCATTTATCCTAAGGATGTAACCAAAGATACCTTTGAGTTGCCCGGCCACGGTGGCTCAGTGATTGAGCGCCAACCTGTGAACCAGGGGGTCATGGTTCGGTTCCTGGTCAGGGCATATGCCCAAGTTGCGGGCTCAATCCCCAGTCGGGCAGAAGGCAGCTGATCAATGATCCTCTCACATCATTGACATATAAAAAGATATATACAAACAAACAAAGATATTTTTGAGTTTATGGATGATGGTGTTCGTTACAGCTTTATGTATAAGGACAAAAAAAGATATGTCCCAAAGCGGTCATTTGGTGGTGGAATCGCGGAGTAATTACTCAGTCATGTGCCACAGAATGACATCTCAGTCAGCGACGAACCACATGGACGGCGTGTATGCCATATGGCCTCGGTGTGGAACAGGCTACACCACCCGGGTTCATGTAGGTGCATCCGTGATGTTAGCACAATGAGGAAACTGCCTAATGACGCATCTTCCAGAATGTGTCCTTGTCTTTACACGGCACGTGACTGTATGTATTTATATTTTCCGGTTCTTTTTTTCTTAATTTTATTGATTTGAGAGAGAGGGAAACATAGATTTGTTGTTCCACTTATTTATGCATTCATTGGTTGATTCTTGTATGTACTCTGACTGGGATCAAACTCACAATCTTGGGGCATTGGGGTGATGTTCTAACCAACTGAGCTACCTGGCCAGACCTCCAGTTTTTTTAAACACTGAATATCTTTTACTTCAGTAACCAAGGGAAAATATTGTTTTCTCTTTTAATTACTCTTCCATACTGAATTTTCAAACTGTATTTCTTTGCTTAGAGCTGTCACTTTTTTCTTTTTAAGGCTAAAGTGAGCTCATCGATTCAGCACCCTGAAACTCCTCTACACATTTCTGGTTTCCATCTGCCCTCAAAGGTAATTCCTTAGACCAGGGCTGGGCAAACTTTTTGACTCTCGAGGGCCATAATGGAGTCTTAAACTGGACTCAGAAGAAGAAGCTGCGGCTGTGTTTCCCGACGTTGCCATGTTAACACTGCTGCTGGTGAAGGAGCGGGGGGAAGAGCAAGAGAACACTCCCCTCTTTCGGCTCCGCGGGCTGGATAGAACAGCCAAACGGGCCGTAGTTTGCCCACGGCTGCCTTAGACACATCATGCCCTTTCTGCCACAAGTCACATCTCCACAAGTTAACTGCTGACACTGAACCAAATTTACCTAGACTAATATTATAGTTTGTCCCGCCCTGTCTGGTCTGACTTGTATGTCATATGTATCATATCATATGTAGCCCTCTCAATGTTCAGGTCTTAAAATTATTGTTATTTTAACCTCAGCCTAAACCCCCACGAGAAGCAGTGGAACATGAACACCCAGCCGGTGAGCCCGGGGACCTGGAATTCAGTTCCTTCATGTTCTGGAGGAACCCTTTGCCTAGTATTGATCGTGATCTGCAGGAGCTGCTGGTAAGGCCCTGATGACCACCTCCTCCCGGTGACAGGCAGCACACTAGCTTCTCCTTTCGCTCCTGTGGGCGGGAGGTTCGTGAATTCTGTTACGTTTCAGATCGACGAAGGCGAGGATGTTCCAAGTGAGGAGGACGAGAATGGGTTTGAAGAAAGGAAAGATGAAGGTAGTGATGACGATGGGGGGTGGATAACCCCCAGCAACATCAAGCAGATCCAGCGGGATTTTGAACAGTGCACCGTCCCGAAGGACGTGCGGGTCGGCTGTGTGACCACAGACTTCGCCATGCAGGTGGGTGGAGGGCATCAGTTAGCACTGGGCTTAGTGTCGTACCTGTCCCTGCGAGGTTTGGGGGTCTGTACAGGGTTACTGTTTTAATGTTTCTAGAAACTTTGCCTGTGTTCTTCGGTAATTTTTAGTTTGCTTGGAGGCTAGAGAATCATAACATGATGGAATGTCGATGTGAGAGCAAAACATCAGTTGGCTGCCTCCTGCCAATTACTGGGGATCGAGCCCGAAAACCAGGCATGTACCCTGACCTGGAATCAAATTGGCAACCTTTCAGTGCATGGGACGATACCGAACCACTAAGCCACACAAGCCAGGGTTAAGACATTAAACTTTAATGTTTTCTATTCATAATCTGTTGGTGCTTTTCTTTTACACAATGTTCTTTGCTCAGTTAAGTACTCGGGGAAAGTATAGAGGGTTTCCAGGCCAGAAGTGAGTATATTTGCTCTGACAAAATAAATGTCTCTGTTAAGAGACATTGCTGAGCACAGATCCCACCTCTGAGGTGACTCTGGGTCCTTGCCCTACTTTATCTTGAGAGCCACCCTAAGCTTGCTTTTCCTTAGCAGAAGTCCTTTAGGACCCAACCAAGGTTTGTGAAGTTCCTTCCACTGTCATTACACAGACGTTAGAGAAAATTGAGTTGTGCTCTGAGTTCAGTGCTGCTTTAACTTGTTGGCTGCAGAATGTTCTGCTTCAGATGGGGCTGCACGTGCTGGCGGTGAACGGCATGCTGATCCGGGAGGCCCGGAGCTACATCTTGCGCTGCCACGGCTGTTTCAGGTAAGTAGCTGATCATCGAACCCGTGCCCTCTGCCGAACACTCTCCTCTCTTCCTGTCCCTTCTACGAACTTCCTGAGGGAGAGCCTTGCCTTGCGTACCTCATTCATATGTATACCTCATCCCACCAGGCACTGAAACCCCTGGGACGGACTGCCAGTGGCCGCCCACCTGAAAATCGAGGGAGGCGTTTTTAGTCCTTATTGTAGTGGCATGGGATTTAGGGTGTGGGTTCTGGAGCAAAGAGCCCTCCTTACTTGGTGATAAGTACTGAAATACTGATGAAATGATGCCAGAGATTTTCTTTGAAGTACATAAGTGGGAGGTCCATCGTTGGGGCTTTAGTGGATAGAAAAGAGGAAGGCCCTGAGGTCTGTCCTCAACACCCACACCTATTCCACCGTAACAGCCTATATGGTGTGTCCTCTGTGATTCGTTAATACATTATTGGCACCTCCAGAACCACCTCCTGGCTTAATGCTCAGGCTCACATGTGGGGACACAGTATTTCGAGCTGCAATAATCCGCCCCTGAGAAAGCACAGTGATGTTAAGAGCACTGAACCTGGAGCCGGAGTCCCTGGGTTTTTACCTGCCCTGTGAGCTGTGTCATCTTGAAAGCTACCTTACCTTACCCCCTTGTGTAAATTGAAGATAGTAGCAACCTCATAGGATTGGTTTCATATGAAACTTGTAGACGAATGCCTGACAAAGCTCAGTAAGAATTTGTTATTAAGGTAGCAATATGCTCAGTTTTCATTGTGTCATTTCCCTTCACCTCTGAGTTCATTTCCCTTCACCGTCATTCACAGGGTGGCAGTTTGGTTATGTCGTCAGCATGAGGCCGGAAGGCCTTGGTCTATGACGTGTACAGTGTTTGGGGGTCTGAACAGAGAGATTGTTTAGACTCTCCGTTTCTTATCGTTCCCTCCTCCTCTTGAGTCCTGTGACTCATCTTGTGCTCTGGGGACAAGGTTGGCTGCCTGTGGCTTCAGTCCGAAACATCTGCTTTTATGTCTCCAGGACAACCTCCGACATGAGCCGAGTGTTCTGTTCACACTGTGGGAACAAGACCCTGAAGAAAGTCTCTGTGACTGTCAGCGACGACGGGACCCTGCGGATGCACTTTTCCCGCAACCCCAAGGTGCTGAACCCGCGGGGCCTCCGGGTGAGTGGCGTGTCTCAGCCTCCAGCGGCAGGGCCTAGGGCTGGGAAAGCAAGGGCTCTTATCACCGGCTTCAAAACGCACGGAGGACAGAAAATCCTCGTGGTTCCTGCAGGACAGTTCCTGAGAGCCTGTCATCAGTGCAGATGGGGGTGAGGTTTCTGAGGAGCAGGCAGTTTAATGAGAAATAGTCAGTAATTCCAGGCAGTAAGTGACAAGGGCCAAGTGCGTGTGGGGCCACAAGAGGGCGGTCATTCACAGGGTGGCGGGTAGATTTGTGCGCGTGGTTGGGGTGGGCAGGATTTCCAGAAGCTCCGTGGACCAGAGAGGAAGAGGTGTTTACATGCGCAGCACAGAAGAGAGGCCCGGCTGAGTACACGGCCATGTATTTGTTCCAAGGAATCAAGAGAGAAGGGTTGAGAGACAAAGGACTATGAGAGCGTAGCCAGCCTGGCACTGAGTTCTCCAGGTGGCCACTGCCTCTCATGCGCGAGAAGAAATTTCTTTTTTACTTTGTATTTCGAAATCATTTTAGATGTATAGAAAAGTTGCAAAAATAATACAAATAGTGCCCACCCAACCTTCACTTAGATTTCACAAAGATTTTAATCTTTGAGGCCATATTCCAACTTTGCCACAAATTTCCTGTAACGTTATCATTAGTGATGAGTAACTTACAGAAAGATACTCTTATGCCGTGTAATACTGTTTCTCATCCAACTTCAGCTCGTGGTTAAAGTTACCTGAATCAGTTTTCACAGTGATGGTTGCCAAGGGGTGACTTTCTAATTCTGTCATTCTTTCTACATGAGCTGGCATTCTGCTGTAAAGAGGAATTTCTCCTCTTAATGTATTCATTTATGTGAGTGTGGTCTGTCGACTTTAGTCTTCAGGCTGTGACCCATCACCATATTTACTTAGATGTTCACACTGTTTATAGAGGCCCTTCAGCCTGGCTTCTGTGTCCCAATTATTTGTACATTTTCCACTTTACAGCATCGCAAGATGTTCCGACTCTTATAGTGCCCTGCCCTGGAATCGGCCATTTCTCTGAGCAGCTCTGGGTCATCTTTATGAAGAATGGCTTTTAGAAGCAACTGGTGTGCTCATTGTCCTCGGGTGGCGTCTCTGTCCAGGTGGGCAGAGACGGTGAATATATACATGTGTGTATAAATACACATGTACTAAAAATTGAATTTATAACTTCAGTTGCAACTGAACACTACAGAGTTCATTCTAGAGTTGAGGGGAGGATCCAGTGGGAAGATGCATGTCACGTGCTTAGCATGTAGCAGGCGGTGGATGGGACTACATTGATGTCATCCACCTGCATCCAGAGCTGTCAAGCTGACGTTGACAGGATCTGACTTGTATGAAAATGGATCACCGTCCTTCTCATGGCCTTTCTTATTTGCAGTATTCACTTCCCGCTCCCAAAGGGGGCAAATATGCTGTCAACCCTCATCTGACGGAGGACCAGCGCTTCCCTCAGCTGCGACTCTCCCGCAAGGCCCGGCAGAAAACGGATGTGTTTGCCCCTGACTATGAGGCTGGGGTATCTCCCTTTGCAGAGAACGACATCTCCAGCCGCTCAGCTACCCTGCAGGTCCGAGACAACACTTTGGGGGCCGGGAGGAGACGGTTAAATCCCAATGCTTCTAGAAAGAAGTTTGTGAAGAAAAGGTGAAGTGCAAATTCCGCAGGCAAACTGGACAGCTGCTGCCGCTGCCAAGTTCTGGGATCTCATTTCCACTTGCATCTGGATGGAAAGAACAGGCCCGGCTCCTGCCTGCTTCTCATGACTCCTCATGTGGAGGGTGGGCTGGGTCTGCGGTTGGACTGGGCCATGCTGGGCCCGAGAGCACCCAGAGCTGGGGTTCCTGCCATGTGGAGGGGGTTTGCTGAAAACAGAACCGTGCCCTGGATCGAACCTTCGACCTCAAAAGAAGGGAACTTCCAAGTGATAATATTTTTCTAATAAATGTGGTTGTAAACTTCTGTGCGTTTTCATTAAATAAGCCAAATCTTTCTCCTTAAGTACTTTGAAGGCTAACACCTGAGGTATACACCAAGAGCAAGCATTTAGATTTATCTTTTTGGGGAAGAAATATCTAAATTGTTAAAATAAAACTAAGCGTTACCATTTCTCTCTCTCTCTGGTTTTACTTTGAAGCATTTCGGTCATTCAGGAAAGGTGAGTGTTGTGAACTCCCATAGAGCCTTTCACCGAGACTTTCCCACCTTTAGCATTTCTTCTCATTTGCTCTTTAACTTTCTATGCACACAGTACAAAGTATCTCCTAGGAAAGGGTGTTCTTTTATGTAACCAAAGTACAATGATCAAGTTTCAGAAATTTGACACATTATTATTACCTAATATGTAACAGTTCACATTTTGCTATATTGTCCCCAATACTGTCCTGGCATTTCCCTTCAATTCTAAAGTTTCTCAGCTTCGTCTTTAGTGAAATGGACATTTTTAAACAATACAAGACGGTTTTTGAATGTCCCTCCCTCGGGGTTTGGCAGATTGTTT
>NW_006288601.1:779830-780323 GCF_000327345.1 Myotis davidii
ATGCCACCTGAGTTATAATTATGTCCTCTGCGTTGCTCTGAGTGATGTTAACTCTGACTACTTGGTAAAATGAACCTGTTGAGTGCCAAGATTTCTTTTTAGTTCTTATATTGATAGTATATACACACAGTGCTATTTTCAAAAGTTCCTTAAATTCAGTTTTTTCCTTTACGGTAATCTTACCCATTTGGTATATAGTTAACTGGTTAATTTTTTTGCTTAAAATTCAACTTAAGATTTTTCTGTTTTTCAAATCCTCACTCAAGGATATGTTTTTATTGATAAGAGAGAGAAAAAACATCAATCGGTTGCCTCCTGCACATGTCTCAACTGGGGATCAAATCCACAATACTCCAACCAACTGAGCCACCTTGCCAGGGCAATGTCCTATCTTTTCTATTTTTTAAAAAATATTTTTATTGATTTCAGAGAGGGAGAGAAACATCAATGATAAGAGAGCTTGATTGGCTGCCTCCTGCACACCCCCCATTGG
>NW_006288601.1:780843-790485 GCF_000327345.1 Myotis davidii
AGGCCAGCCTGACAGCTGCTGCCGCTGCCAAGTTCTGGGATCTCATTTCCACTTGCATCTGGATGGAAAGAACAGGCCCGGCTCCTGCCTGCTTCTCATGACTCCTCATGTGGAGGGTGGGCTGGGTCTGCGGTTGGACTGGGCCATGCTGGGCCTGAGAGCACCCAGAGCTGGGGTTCCTGCCATGTGGAGGGGGTTTGCTGAAAACAGAACCGTGCCCTGGATCGAACCTTCGACCTCAAAAGAAGGGAACTTCCAAGTGATAATATTTTTCTAATAAATGTGGTTGTAAACTTCTGTGCGTTTTCATTAAATAAGCCAAATCTTTCTCCTTAAGTACTTTGAAGGCTAACACCTGAGGTATACACCAAGAGCAAGCATTTAGATTTATCTTTTTGGGGAAGAAATATCTAAATTTGTTAAAATAAAACTAAGCGTTACCATTTCTCTCTCTCTCTGGTTTTACTTTGAAGCATTTCGGTCATTCAGGAAAGGTGAGTGTTGTGAACTCCCATAGAGCCTTTCACCGAGACTTTCCCACCTTTAGCATTTCTTCTCATTTGCTCTTTAACTTTCTATGCACACAGTACAAAGTATCTCCTAGGAAAGGGTGTTCTTTTATGTAACCAAAGTACAATGATCAAGTTTCAGAAATTTGACACATTATTATTACCTAATATGTAACAGTTCACATTTTGCTATATTGTCCCCAATACTGTCCTGGCATTTCCCTTCAATTCTAAAGTTTCTCAGCTTCGTCTTTAGTGAAATGGACATTTTTAAACAATACAAGACGGTTTTTGAATGTCCCTCCCTCGGGGTTTGGCAGATTGTTTCCTCAGTGGGCTGAGGTTTTCACTTTGGGCAGGGCCCGGGACCCTTTAGTCCGCAGGCTGATGCCCTATCCACCAAGCTAAACCAGCTAGGGCCCATTTTTTAAATATGAAAACATACATTTCCAAAAGTCAAAACTATATATATATATATATATATATACACACGCGTTGCACTGAGTGATGTTAACTCTGACTACTTGGTAAAATGAACCTGTTGAGTGCCAAGATTTCTTTTTAGTTCTTATATTGATAGTATATACACACAGTGCTATTTTCAAAAGTTCCTTAAATTCAGTTTTTTCCTTTACGGTAATCTTACCCATTTGGTATATAGTTAACTGGTTAAGGCTAAGCTACTATTCGACCAACCGGCCAGTATATATGTCATGCACTAACCACCCGGGGCAGGAGCTGTCGAGCTGCAGTGACTTGGCAGCAGCGGTTCTCGGGTGACACACCCTGGAACCAGAGAGGAGGGAGCCCGATGCCTTTCAATGTGCACAAATCCATGCACCGGGCCACTAGTATAGAGACATAAACAGGCCAAAACCGGTTTGGCGGCCAAAACCGGTTTGGCTCAGTGGATAGAGCGTCAGCCTGTGGACTGAAAGGTCCCAGGTTTGATTCCAGTCAAGGGCATGTACCTGGGTTGCAGGCACATCCCCAGTAGGAGATGTGCAGGAGGCAGCTATTTGATGTTTCTCTCTCATCGATGTTTCTAACTATCTCCCTTCCTCTCTGTAAAAAAAATCAATAAAATATATAAAAAAAAGACAAACAGGATGCTGAGAGCTAGATGCCATTTCCTCCCCTCCTATCTCTCCTTAACCTCTATTATTTCATTTGTTTCTGATTTAGCATTATGTTTTCTTTTACAAATAAAAGTGTCCCATTACATTTCCTTTTCTCTCCCACTAAAGGTAGTAAACTATATTTTTCCCACTGGAAATCCCTCCATATCAGCTCCTAGAGTTCTACCTTACTCTCTTTACCAGCTGCCTAGTACTTGGCTGTGAAAAGCTACCAATTCAAGCACTTAACCATATTACAGGTTCTATGTTAAGTGCTTCATCTACATTAGCCCGTGTAATCCATGGAACATCGTGATGAGCCACCAGGACTGCTGTCTCCAGCCGTCTTGAGCTACAAGAGGTTAAGTTCTTGCTCAAAATCACGCAGCCTCGGTCTCCAGGCCAAGTTTTCAACTTGGCCCATCTGTGCTTTCATGCAACACATTTACTAGTCAAAGATCATAGAAAATGGGCTGAACACTTCGTGTTTCCCCTCACCCACCATCCTTATTAAACTCATACTTGGGTGTCTGGAGAGAATTTCCAGAAGGAAAAGGTGGAATGCAGGCATCTCCTTGAGTTACGAAGCCACGGTGCTGGCAGACGAGGATGGCTAGGATTCACAGGACAGGATATTGGAGAGGAGAGAGCATTGCAGACAGCTTGCTCTAAAGGTCTGCATGGGGATCCCTTGAGTCCTCAGCTAAGTTTTGAGAAACACATCATACGTATAAAGAGCTTCCCAAAGCTGGAGAAATACCCCCCAAAAAGCAGAGAAAATACTACTCGGCGTTCACACAAGGCCAGGAATAGCTCAGGTTCCCACTGAGCAGAGTGGAAAATTTCTTAACTCAGAGGCATATGGCAGGTACTCAGGGGTGGGAACCAATTACCTCTAGACCAAAGGATGCTCTGCTCCCGCCCACAAAGCAGGACAGACAGGAACATGGGTGTCCCGCACACAGGCGTGTGCTTTGTGCAGTAGTGAGACAAGAGGGCAGGACAGGATGGGGTCTACAGTGGAAGAATCATTTATCCCCTAATCCCAAGGACCTGTTCCCTCCAGGGATCCTTGGCTGGTAGCCATGGGAACCACAAAAGACAACAGATGCCCAGGTCCCCAGACAGGCCTCAGCGTGGTGGCTCTGAGCTATTGTAATTCTGTCATCTGCAGCTCAGAGAAAAGCAAGAGAGCTTTGAGGACTTCTTGTGCAAAAAAAGCAACCAGACATGTGGGCGCAGGCCCTTAGCAGGTGACTAATGAGGCTGTTAGTGTTCTTTCGGGAATGTGGGGGGGGGGGGGGGGCACACCTGAGGATTCTCCTACCCCTGCTCTTTGTTTCTAGATAATGAAGGCTGCCAGCAGAGCTTCCTACAGCTCTAGGTGCTGGCCTGTTCCCTGGGGACTAGGGGGAGGCCTTGAGCACTATTTTCAGTTGACGCACAATGCCTGGGACATACATACTCCTCTTGGCACAGAGGCCTGCTCAGATAAGATCATGGAAAATGGACAATCTTAAACTGACAGCAAATAAAAAGCTGGAAGGACCTTTAAGGCAATGCAGCCCAAACCGGTTTGTTTGTTTGTTTGTTTTCCAAAACCGGATTTTTAAAGTTGGGGCAACCAAGGCTCAGGGAGATCATTAGCAGTTGACCTGGAGCTAGACTCAAGAATTCTGATAGCAAGTAACAACTGGGAGCTGGCTCTGGAGTACACCACTGACTAGCGATGTAGCCATGACAAGTCACATGATTACTTGGTGTAAAATAATTTTATTCCTTACCCCACATCATACTCAAAAACTACTTCAAAGTGGATCAAAAACCTAAATATAAGAGCTAACACTATAAAACTCTTAAAGGAAACTATATATATATATATCTTCATGACCTTAAGTTAGGTAAGTTAGACTCCACAAAAATTTAAAATGTATATGATTCCAAAGGCACCATTGAGAAAGTGAAAAGACAACCCAAGGAATGGGAGAAAATATTTGTAAACTGTATATCTGATAAGGAACTTCTACAAAGAACTCTTACAACCCAATAAAAAGACAAATAATCCAATTTTAAAATGTGCAAAGGATTTGAATAAATGTTTCTCCAAAGAAATAGATAAATGGTCAACAATCACATGAAAAGATGTTCAGCATGAGTAGTCATGAAGGACATGCAACTCAAAACAACGAGATACCACTTCGCACACACAGGATGGCCACAGTAAGTAAGACAGACAATAAAGAGCGTTGGTGAGGAGCCTGGGCACGTGTGGCTCCGTTGGTTGAGCATTGTCCCCTGCATGGATGGGGGTGGAGGGGTTGTGGTGGGGGCGGAGGTAGGTGGGGAGGACTGTTCAGGGTATATGCCCAGGTTGTGGGTTCAGTTCCTAGTCAGGGTGTGTAGAGGAGGCAACCAATCAATGTTTACTTTTCTCTCTCCTTCTCCCTTCCTCTCTAAAATCAATAAAAACATATCTATTTTGGCTGGCTGGTGTGTCTCAGTGGTTGGGCGTCGACCAATGAACCAGGAGGTTACGGTTAGATTTCCAGTCAGGGCACATGCCCAGGTTGCCGGCTCGATCCCCAGTGTGGGCTGTGCAGGAGGTGGCCGATCAATGGGAATAACCAGGAGACATCCGTAATTCAAAAGTCACTTCCTTTGGCAGATCCCTTGCTAAGAGTAAGTGCAAATGAGGCTATGATCAGGAGCCTGTCCTAAACTCTTGAAAATATTGCTGTCAACTGTAATTGAAAAATAAAAAGAAAAGAAAATATTGCAGAATCTGCTGCTGAAGCAATAGCTGCCCCACAAAATCCCTAGACTCTGTGGCCAAAGTTGTTCTCGATACGAGGACAGCCCCTGCTTATCTGTTAGCAGCGCAATGGCCAACATCACTTGCTGCCCTTGGATGGATGCTTCCTGGGGAGGTTGGGACTGAACTACAGAAGATCACTGCATAAGCCCGGTGTTGTTAAAACAGTGACTCCTCCAATGGAGTCTGTGACTTATTTAATTCCGGTGGCTTTGGGTCTCGAAAACCATAGCTCCAAAGGGCATTCCAGACACGGACAATGCATTACCCGCTTGTGATAATCATACTAGTTCCTTGGTGTGCTGTATTCTCTCAAGTTTTAAATATACATGTGTAGCCACTAACCACCAAGCAAGTGATCTCCCTAAGACTAGAACGTCAGAAAAGGATCAAAGAGAATGACTTAGAGAATGTGAGTCCCATATTGTGACCTGTAAATGCCACACCTGTACATACCAGACTTAGAGAATTCCAGAGCATCTGCTGGATGTAGCGCTAAAGGCTTCCATTTTTTATCACATCTCTCAGGCCAAGAGTCTGATAAAAAGGGTGGAATTGTTAAAAACAAGACCACAGGCCCAAACTAGAATCACTTATGCTGTGCCTCACATCACCAAATCCAGGCTTAATGAGAGTTTGGACTTTCCCAGAAATGGAATCTTAAACTCTTAAGCCTGTCAATCGAGTTGCATGACCCGCACTGGTTATGCAATCTGCCTGGTAGACCCCTGCCAAAGGAAGCTAACTTTGTAATAACGAGATGGCGTTTTTGCCTCATCTAACTTCCTTGTTCCCGCTCCCTTCTGCCTAAAAAAGTCTTGCGTTTTGTACAGCTCCTGTGAACTCCTTTACATCCGCCAGCCTGGATGTGGACTGATGCATAAATTGTTGTGTAAAGCCAATAAGATCTTTGAAATTTACTCAGTTTTTAACAACATAAAGAATCAAATAAACTGATTTCTCCTTTTGCTTTAGAGTCAACATGACTTGGCACTATTACCTAATCCTGCCTTTTTAACATTCGTATATTTTGTCCAGCACGACTTTTTCCAGCAAATTGGTTTTGAAAAACATTACATTAAAGGATTCTTTATTCCGATTTCTGAGTTTTCTGACACGCCCTTAACTTTTGCCCCCAGGTAACCTCTCTCTAAGGACCTTGCGCACTCCCCACCTCCATCCCCGCTGAAATTTCTTATTTATCATTGGTAATTTTTCGGACGGCTACACCTTAAAGTTCTATTTCTTTTTCCTTCACCTTGTGACATATTTCCTGTCTGTTCTGGAGGATGAAGACTCTACTACAATTTGAATTTTGCAGATACAACTTTTTACTCTGTTCTGTTCAGTTACACAAAAGCCACTAAACGTGACTGTTGTGCGAACCTTTCAGTGCTTCACTGTGACTGCTCTCACCCCCGCAAACGTTGGACTAGCTCCTGGCGGGGGTGGGGGGGTGGGGGGGGCATTAGTTCCCTGATTATGAGGGGACTGGCGCGGGCACACACAGCTCCAAGTGCCGCATCCGGACCTCGCAAAGGAAAAAAACGCTTTCTCAGCAGCAAGCATCCCGGTCAGTCTCAGATTTGTACGCCTTTGCCCTCAATACCCAAACCCCAAGTCACAGTGAGTCAGCAAATCTAAAACCAAAGGGCCGCGGTCGCGCGCACCTCCCTTTTGACGCCCCATCCCGAGCGCGGGGGCAGATTCCCTCGGCGCAGAGAGAAGGCCAAAGGGCGCGCCCACTGAGCCCGGACGCCACCAGGAACTGCCTCCTTGGGTCCTAAGGCGGTAGCAGGGCTGTGGCCAGATGGGCACACCTCCCACTCCCTCCCAGGAGACCCCCAGGGGACCCTTCTTCCAGGTCCCGAGGTCCCCCGTCCAGGCCCCAGACTCCCCTTTCCTTCCTGGAACCGCAGCCTCCGCGAGCTCCGCCCTGCATCCCAGGGCCCCGGTGGCCGGCCCCGCCTTTGCTGGGTACTTGGCTCGTGTGGCCCGGGTTGGGCCAGGCCAGATATAAAGCAGCCTCGGCTCGGCTTGCAGCACCCACAAGCCTCCTAAGACCTTACCCCAGCCACCAGCCCGCCACCACCAGCCCCGCCGCTCAGCGCACCGCCGGAGCCATGGCTGGTGAGTGCCCCGCGGCGCCCGCCCCGTTCCTCGGCTGGAGGTTGGAGGGGCTCGGCCCCGAGTTCTCTCTCTGGGCTCAAACTGGAGAAGTGAAGGCCTTGGGGTCCTGAATGAGCCCTGACCAGCATCGGGGGCGAGGGGAGCTCCTATTTCTATCCCAACCACCCCGGTAAACCGGGTGGGCGTTTAGGGAAGACGACCTCCCTACGAGGTCTGCGAATGAGCCAGAGCAGGGAGATGCAGCACCAAGGTGTCCTCAGCGATGTTAGATTTGCTCGCTCCTGCAGCAGAATGGCCTGCAGACCAGCAGAAAGGCATCTGAAACTACAGGCGTTGAAAATCTAATTTGTCCCTCAAGACTCAGTTCCAACAGCAGCCCCTTCTGAAGCCTTTCCTACTAGGCCAGCCCTAAAGCGGACGGCTTCCCAGTGGAACTTTGTCCCTTGCTTCTCCTATCAGGCAAATTGGCTCGTTGTCTATGTGTTTTATCACCTCTCTCTGGGTGAATTCTTTTTTTTTTTTTTACTTTATTTTAGAGAGAGAGAGAACATGGATCTGTTCCACTTATTTATGCACTCACTGGTTGATTCTTGTATGTGCCCTGACCAGGATCCAAGTTTGGCATATGGGGATGACACTCTAACTAAATGAGCTACCCAACCAGGGCAGTTGTATTTCTTACAACTATATCCTTCCTGTTTGTGTCTTTTCGTTGTTTGTTTTATGGTAATAGGCATGCCTATAGCTAAATCAAGGCATAGATCTCCTGACTTTCTCATTTTCTGGGAAACAACTTCATGTTTTACTACTTAGGAAATGCTAGTTAATATTGATAAGAAGTAAATAATGTGTATATTGATAACAAGTAAGCCAAGGGAATAAAAACTAGCAAAGCAGTGTTCAGCAAACACTGATGTTACTAACACAAAGGTAGATCGCAAAGAAAAGGCGAGTCAGCGCTTAAGGTACTCACCTTTCTCCAGGAGTGCTCAGTCCACGAGTGGGTAAGGAAGGCGGTGGAAATTTGTGGAGGCAGCTTCAGAAATTTCTTTCCATTTCCCCAGGCCTTCCAAAGCAGGTAAATCACTTTCATAGCATTTAAATCCTCATCAAACTGATATCCCACCAAATCAGAGTTTATAGAGTCAGAAATGCCAGGACCAAGCTTGGAGACCTTCTTTTTTGGCGTTCAGAGGCCTGAAGCGCACACCTGGCTGAATTTAACCTCATAGGCGCTGCCTATGCCAGGTGTGGTTCATGATGAAAGCAGGTAGAGAGCTGAAAGCTTAAATGTGCTTTTTCTAGTTCATTTTCTTCAAACAAGACAAAAACAGTTGCAGGTGATTTCTCTGAGCTCCACCCACGGTCGCCCCTTTTAAGCATTAGCAAGATATGAGACAGTGGCGCCAATGATTAGGAGAAACAGAGGTGGTGAGCTTCCTGTCCCGGGCACTCCTCCCCTCTCCCTCCACATTGTAGCATGGATTTATTTATGTCTCTACACTTCTTAAGTATTCTAGCTTCCCCACGGACTATGTAAATTTGGGTAGTAATTTGCTTTACTTTTCTGTATGCATCAGCTTTCTCATCTGTAATATGGGAATACTAATTGTATCTTCCTCTGAGGGTTACCGTGACAATTGAAAAAAGAGTGCAAAGCACTTAGAGCAGTGCCCAGCACAAAATAAGCAGCCGTTACCTGCTGTTATTGCAAAAGTAAAGCATGCTTATTCTAACAACTTTACTAGTACACACGTGGCCAAGAAAAAGTTCCTCTTTCCCCTCAACCCCTTTGTCATCTCTTACTTATCTAAGAAAACTATAGTTTCTTATGATCATTCCATATCTTTTTCCCCTCATACCAATATAGTGCAAATCTACCTGCATGTACAGGGTGTCTCCAAAAATGTATACGTTCACTTTGAATAACTGTAAAGGCAGTATTTATTAAAATACTAGGGGCCCAGTGCATGAATTCGTGCACCTTGAAAGGAACCGTGGGCTGCGACGCTGAGGTGGGCACAAGGGAGGGTCTCAGCCCATCCTCCGTACCCCTGCCCGGCCCCTCTCCCTCCCACTGCAAGACCCCTACTTCCTCCCTACCCCCCACCCCCATCCCCTGTCTGCTAGTAGCCCTGCTCCTGCCACAGCTCCCATGCACTGCTGGCGCCAGCCCCAATCGCTCTGCACCCTCAGCGGGTGTGAGCTGCACCTGTTGCCCTGATCACCCCTCAGGAGCACGGGGAGGTGGAGAAGCCCTCGGGGACAATCTGGGCTGCAGCCACCATTTGCACCTGCTGACGGTGCTGAGTGATCAGGGGACCGGCACTGCTGGCTGCGGGTGCAAGGTCAGCGCTGGCAGTGGGTGTGAGCAGCGGCTCCAGCACCGGCAGCGGGTGTGAATGGTGGCTCGGGTGCCGATAGCAAATGCAAGTGGGGCCAGTGCCGGCAACAAGTGCGAGCACCCAGGCACACGTGGGAGCAAAGAATTTTCAGTAACCACCAGAGGCTCACCCTGATGACAGCTGTTGGCGCCCTGCCGTGTCTGGCGTCCCCGCTCACCTGCTCCACCATTCCGCCGCGGCCGATGCCAGCCATGTTCTGTGCTTTTCCACCTGCTGCCGACACCTGCCATGTTCTGTGCACACCCCCTGGTGGTCATAGTGACCAGTTGTCCGGTTGTTCAGTTCCATCGTTTGGTCTATTTGCATATTAGGGTTTTATATATATAGATATTTCATTTCCACTTAACAGGTGTCAGCTGTTAATGCATGTTACATTTTTTGGGGAACAACCTATATGTAGTTTTGTGGGTTTTTTAAAAATAAAAATGGATTCACATTCACTTCATTTTATCAGTTAGTATATCCTGGATATCTTTCTGGGACCCTGTATATATTGTTAACTAATTCTTTTTTATTTTTTAAAATATATTTTTGAGCCAAAACTGGTTTGTCTCAGTGGATAGAGCGTCCGCCTGCGGACTCAAGGGTCCCAGGTTCGATTCCGGTCAGGGGCATGTACCGGGGTTGCGGGTACACCCCCAGTAGGGGGCGTGCAGGAGGCAGCCAAT
>NW_006288601.1:790574-818164 GCF_000327345.1 Myotis davidii
TGGTTAACAGCATAATATTCTGTAGTATGTATGTACCATAATCTATTTAAATGCTCCCCCCAAAATAGACAATAGGGTTATTCCTGATTTTTGCCAATGGAAAGAATGGTACAGTACACATCCTTGCTCCTGTGTCCTGATACTTTCAGTCTGGGGAACAGATTCCTTGAAGTTGGATGGCTAGATCAAAGGTTTACGTGCCTTTAAAATTTTAAGAGCTTCAGCCTAATAACTTCCTTAAAGGCTGAGGCGTTGATATTCCCGCTGGCAATGTGCCAGTGTTCCTGCAATCTTGATAGCCCTCGATGTTGCTTGTCCTAAGTTGTTTTGCCAATCTGATAGGCTGGTAACTTATTTTTTACCATATGCTTTGGGTGTGTCAAAATAGGCAGAAAAGCATTGATCGTACTGGCTCACGCAGAGAGGACATCCTTCAACTATGCCATGAAGGAAGCTGCTGTAGAGGCTCTGAAGAGGAAAGGATGGGGGGTCACTGTGTCAGACCTGTATGCCATGAACTTCAATCCCGTCATCTCCAGAAAGGACATTACAGGTAGGAGCCGCTCCCCCTTTAGTTAGGTCTTTGTGGAACTTCTTGCCTGTGGGTTCTCTGGTCCCACCTTGGCTCCAAGGCCTCACCGCCCCCTCCCCTTTTTCCTCTCTGCAGGTAAACTGAAGGACCCTGAGAACTTTAAGTATCCTGCCGAGTCTGTTCTGGCTTATAAAGAAGGCCGTCTGAGCCCAGATATTGTGGCTGAACAAAAGAAGCTGGAAGCTGCAGACCTTGTGATTTTTCAGGTGTGGTAGGACATCAGAAGGGTGTAGGGACACTTGAATTCTTTCTTTTAAATCCTCACCTGAGGATATGTTTTTATAAATTTGAGAGAGAGGAAGGGGGAAGAGGAGGGAGGGAGAAAGAGAAAAATACTGATCAGTTGCCTCCTGTACCCTCCCTGCCCAGGGATTGAACCCGTAACCTGGGTATGTGTCCAGACTGGGAATCAAACCCACAACCCTTTCGGGGCATGGGAGAAGGCTCCAACCAACGGAGCCACACTGGCCAGAGTAGAACACTTGAATTCGTATTGTCCTAGACCTGACTTCTAATTAGCCATGTGATCTTAGAAAAGTCACTTACCCCCTTTACTGCATTCTCTGTAAAAAAAAAAAAAAAAGGTCATTACTTCAAATGTACAGCATTACACAGATTTATAGATGCTGTGAATCGGGCTGTGTTACTCAGAAAATGTGAATGCAACTTTGAAGATGATGTGTCAGTCTTAATCTTTTTTTTCAATTAGTGATTTTTAAAATTTTTCAATTCCAGTTGACATTCAGTATTATATCAGTTTCAGGTATACAATATAGTGGCTAGACATGTAACTTATGAAGTGATTCCCCCCATAAGTTTAGTACCCACCTGGGACCATACTTAGTATTACAAGATTATTAATTATATTTGTTATGTGGTACTTTACATCCCCATGACTATTTTGTAACTGCCAATAGGTACTTCTTGATTCCTTCACCTTTTCACCCAGCTCCCTCACCCTCTCCCCTCTGGCAACCATCAGTCTGTTCTCTGTAACTATGAGCCTATTTTATTTTTTCATAAATTTTGTTCTGTAGATCTCACATATAAGTGAAATCACATGGTATTTGTCTTTGTCTGTCTTATTTCACTTAGCATAATACCCTCTAGGTCAATCCATGCTGTTGCAAATGGTAAGACTTCATTCTTCTTTACGGCCGAGTAATATTCCATTGTGTATATGTACCATATCTTCTTTATCCACTTGTCTACTGATGGACACTTAGGTTCCTTTCATGTCTTGGCTATTGTAAATAATGCTGCAATAAAACAATTAGTGATTCTTCATGGGATCTCTCAGTGAAGTCTGGATTCCCTCTCTCTGTTAGCAGCTGGCCAGTTTATGGAGTGATACCAGCTGATATGTATCGTCTTGCTTACTGTGTTTCAGCAGCAAACCATAGGCTTTCTTCTGGAAGCCACCTCACCATTTAGCAGTCAGTACTGGAAATGTATATGCCTCTTCTAAGCCATATTTTTTTGAAAATACCAGATTGTACTCAATGACTTTGTTTCTATCAATTCCAACTAGCTTCTTGATCTTGAACATGGAATGTATATGACAGTGAAACCATCTTAAGAATGGTGATATTGGCTGTGGTTTTTGCAATTATTCAGTCATCTGCAAAGAATCCTACCTTTGCAGTCTTATTCTACCCAAGGCCTGTTGCCATGAATCAAAGCCACAAGCCATTAGCCACAAAGGATGCCTTCTTGGTCCAGGTTGTCTACTGTGTCTTTCTTATCCTAGTACAGCCAAGGCAGGAGCAGTAGCGGCTCTCAATCCTGCATCTCAGAATCACTATATTTTAGAATTGGAAAGGACTTCGGTGGTCTTTTAATTTAGCTTCTATTCAACGCATATGTTTTCCTTACTATCCTGTCAGTACAACTGTGCAAGTTGTCACTGCAAAATAGCAACATACTAAAGGGCAATGTAAGCACTGCAGACTTGAATATTTATTTTAACAGTTTCCCAGCTATGACAGGAAAAGTCTAGTTCTAGAACAATCAGTGTGCTCTATATGAGTCTTTCAATGTGGGAATAACGTGTCCTGGGAAGGAGTGCTTTAATTCATATCAAGGTGCCAAGGGCTAGTCCCCTGCTCGGTTTACTCACTTCTCCAAAAACAACTTGAGGGAGAGTCAACTCTTAAAGCCTTGCAAGCCAACCATGTCTATTTTCTTTTTTTAATATATTTCATTGATTTTTTACAGAGAGGAAGGGAGAGATAGTTAGAAACACTGATGAGAGAAAAACATCGATCAGCTGCCTCCTGCATCTCCCACTGGAGATGTGCCCACAACCAAGATGCATGCCCTCGACCGGAATCAAACCTGGGACCTTTTAATCCACAGATTGACGCTCTATCCACTGAGCCAAACCGGTTTCGGCAACCAACCACGTCTATTTTCAACTCTGACTGCAGCACATCCAAGGGAAGCTAATCTACTTGCCTAGACACCCTACCTATCCGTTCTTCCTAAAAGCTGCAGGTCTGGTCCCTGTCAGTGGGAGAGTCATAAATGTAATAGGAAATGCTGCTAGAGATCATTCAAGCCCCACCTTTTATAGATGAAGCAAATGAAATTTAAAGGTGGTCTGGGGTTTGTGTGGCAAAGGTCAGGCATCAAGTTAGTGACAGGTTCAGGGTGAGAACACAACTCACTTTCAATCCAGTGTTCTTTCTGTTCTAAAACTCTATTTCC
The DNA here is from genome assembly GCF_000327345.1 of Myotis davidii. NCBI lineage: Eukaryota > Metazoa > Chordata > Mammalia > Chiroptera > Vespertilionidae > Myotis > Myotis davidii. The sequence goes on from NW_006288601.1 coordinate 793,876, forward strand.
TTACCCCTTTTCTGTAGGTTAGCAATCCTTCAAAGAGAGAGCTATCAATTCCTACAAATTCCTTCTGTGTCCTAGATTTTTTTGGTCTGGGCTTGTTCCATTGCCATTGCCTTTAAATCATGAGTCAAGGAGGATAAATACTGATGATAGTTCTTGCTCTGCTTTTATTAGGGCCAAAGTCCCAACAAGACTTTTTCATGGGAATTCCCTGATAAACCTTAGTCACACTGATCATTTGTTTGCAAATCTGAGTGGTTCTGTTTATCCTAACTGATAGGATTTTACATTTGTGAGCACAGGGTACATGCTTCATATTTTTTAAAATACTTTTATTGATTTTAGAGAGGAAGGGAGAGGGACAGAGAGACAGAAACATCAATGATGAGAGAGAATCATTGATCGGCTGCCTCCTGCATGGCCCCTATTGGGCAGGGGGAAGGGGGCTGTCGAGCCTGCAACCCAGGCATGTGTCCTTGGCTGGAATCGAACCTGGGACCCTTTAGTCCACAGGCCGACGCTCTATCCACTGAGCCAAACCAGCTAGGGCTGCTTCGTATTTTTGATACCAAACCTTTAAGACAAGCACTTGATACTGATTTAGGTATCACACATTGGTCTGCAGTCCTTGCTGTCTAAACTGCATTGCCAAACATGATTTCATAGAAACAAACATTTCCATGTGGCCTTCTTCAGACCTACCCAACATTTGTACCTTTAGGTAGAAATAGGAGTGTCAGGTTGACTGACGAGAGATGATTCTTGTCTCTAAATGCACTGTCTCCTCCAGAAGGAATGATATGGGGCCTGAAGAAAGGTTTGCCCTCAGTGAGGACCCTGAGCTGGTGCCGGCCCCGGGCTGACCTCTTTGTCGTTTCCTCCACAGTTCCCACTGCAGTGGTTTGGAGTGCCTGCCATCCTGAAAGGCTGGTTTGAGCGAGTGCTCATCGGGGAGTTTGCTTACACGTACGCTGCCATGTATGACAAGGGACCTTTCCGGGTAGGTGGATAGTTCTGCTTTTTCTAATAGCTGGGTGCTGGGGAGATTCGGCCTGAGGCAGAGTTTTGAGCACAATTAGATACTACGGTCCGGCTCCAGGTCCCTTTGGAAGAGATGCATAATTAAGTTTAACAGACATTTTGACATGATGTTTAGGATTTGTTTTAAAATACCCCAAAGAAAAGAGAGGTAAGGAGATTAGATACAACCAGAATGGCAATCTGCCGAGGGTTGAAGCTGGGTGGTAGATGCATCATTATACAGTTGACCCTTGAACAACACAGGTTTGAACTGCATAGGTCCACTTATATGTGGATTTTTTCCCCAATAAGTACTGTAAATGTATTTTTTCTTCCTTATGTTTTCTTGATAACATTTTCTTTTCTCTAGCTTACTTTAAGAATACAGTATAAATACATATGACATACAAAATATGTTTATCCACTGTTCTCATTGGTAAAGCTTCCAGTCAACAGGAGGCTATTAGCAGTTACATGTTTGGTCAGTCAAAAGTAATATGTAGATTTTTACTGTGTGGGGGGTAGTACCCCTAACCCCTACATTGTTCAAGGGTCAACTGTACTATTTTCTTTATGTTTGAAACATTCCATAGTAAAAATAAATAGTGCGTCTTCATTTTTCAGAGACCCAACTACTATATAAGAAAGTATATTTGACCTTCTAGATTACATGCCTAGATCTATGCCTAGCACTGTAGGGAGACAGAATGAAACAGTAAACAAATAACTCCTAGGCACCAGCAGTCAACACTGGTTTTGCATTTACATGACAATCTCCCCGGATTTGCCACACCCAGGAGTATGGAATCCTTGGCTTGCCGCTGCTCACATGTCTGTCTGTCTGTGGTACCGCCTTCCAGGCAGGTACTTCTGCAGAGTCATACTGAGTGGCTCAGAGGAGTAACATCAACAGCAGATGGGTGGATGTTTGTGTTCTCCCTGGGGCTGTTTCATTAGCTTCCTGTCACCAAGGAGATGCTCAGGGTGAGGTCTTTTCTTTTACAGAATAAGAAGGCAGTGCTGTCCATCACCACTGGTGGCAGCGACTCCATGTACTCTCTGCAGGGCGTCCACGGGGACATGAACATCATTCTCTGGCCAATTCAGGTACCTCATTTTCAGTGAACCTTCAGGGGGATTACCTAATTGAGCTTTCTATGGGGTCCAGATCCTCAAGATAACAACTGAAAACAGACCTGAGGTGAAAGCATAGTAATGATTCACAACTACAGGGAGCTTTCTTTTAAGACTTACCCTGTCTTCCCAGGCCCCTGTGCTTACAGAATAACCCATGTGCACGTGTCCATACACCACTCTCCTAACCAAGCACTAGTGCAGCCACGTGGTCTGATTCTCTCCAGGGGACTGACATCTCTCCAATCTTCCTATCCTTCTCCAAGAATAGTCTCACAGACTATTAGAGTGCCCTCCACCCCCAATTTAAGAAATGCTTTAGTTCAGTGAATAAAACTGAAGTCTGAAGTATGCTTTTTGGTGGTCACTGGGCTCAGGATAATCTCTTCTAAGGAAGAGGGGTGGAGAGAAGAGCAAATGAGGTGGCCACCTATAATATTGGAGAATTAGTATTACTATTGGAGAATGGATGATAAGCACCGTTTGTTAAGATTCATCTAGTTCTATGGAGAGGCAGGGAACAGCAGGCAAGGGAGCGGCTACCAAGCAGCTGCAACTCTCCCTTATGGAACAGAACTTCCGACAGTTCTAGCAGAAGATTCTAGGCTGGCACAGGTTCAAGGTTTTATTTATATGAAGAAAAGCACCGCTGAATAGGCTAAAATAGATAACAGGCAGCTAGGTCTGGGAGCAGAAGGTGAGAGAATACAGTTCTGAACTGCTTCTGCAGGGTGCCTCCGCCTCCATGTCAGTGTCTTATTGGAAAGCCCAGATAAACCTTTGTGGTTTGTATGTGGTACAAACTGTTCGGGGTTTATAGTGACTCACCTTTGTGCTTTGTGTATCCCCAGAGTGGCACTCTGCATTTCTGTGGCTTCCAGGTCTTAGAACCTCAACTGACATACAGCATTGGGCACATTCCCGCGGATGCCCGACTCCAGGTCCTGGAAGGATGGAAGAAACGCCTGGAGAATATCTGGGATGAGACTCCACTATATTTTGTTCCAAGTAGTTTCTTTGACCTAAACTTTCAGGCAGGATTCTTAATGAAAAAGGAGGTCCAGGAAGGGCAGAAAGCTAAGAAGTTTGGCCTTTCTGTGGGCCATCACTTGGGCAAGTCCATTCCGACTGACAACCAGATCAAAGCCAGAGAATAAGACTCAGAAGGCTTCATTTTCTTCTAAAATGTAGCCAAGTCTAGGTTTCTTCTTTAGGCTTCCTTTAGTTTTTAAGAGTTGTGCCTTTCTTTTTCCACGAGGAATGAATATAAGAGAGATTAGACTATTCATACATTTTTCAATAGTTTTTTTAAAAACATAACTGATTTTTACAATTGCTATCATGGCAAAATCTGATTAGGTTCAAGAGGCCATTTAAAATATAGAGCAGGGAAAGGTGTAGAAAGGTGCTAGAAAATATTCTTTAAGGTCCTGTGTACAACTTAATCCTTGTCTTAGGGACATATTTTTAGGGTTAAATCTGGCTATAAAACATCTAACTCTTCAATGATCTGTTTTTCTTTTAATTATCTCTCTGTGGTTTGCAGCAAAAGGGAATTGCCCAGAGAAAGCAATGACTGAATCTGTCAGACCTAAGGGACTTGTTTGTGATAGGCATTGGTTTTAATTACTACATAGTAACTGGGATGCCTAATCTGAGTGTTACTCTTCCTTTAACTTCTGTTGTTTGTATACAGTACACACAGATATCTTGAAATGAAAAGCTAATAAAAGTCTCCTTTACCGTCTGCAGAGATAAAACACATCTGTGTACTACAATTTGCCACAATGAATGAATTCAAAAAAGGAAACAGTGCCCCAATTCTTAAAAACATCCTTCCACAAACACTGCTGTAAATGTGATCTATAAAATCACATGGGAAGTTTTTTCCTGTATCATTGCTAAACTGATGACTTTCCATTTAAGGATGTATTTTTGTCACAGGACTTTTGGGATAAAATTGTAAGCCTGTGTTTCATTTTATTTTGGTGAATAATTTTGGCACAATATTCTAATTTCACTTTGAAATTCTTAAGTGCTGCGCCACAGAGTTGGTATAATTCAAGTAGAGTATGATGAAAGACTGCCCTCTTGTGGTGTATGGGAAGAAAACAACAAATGATGCAAAGCGAGGTGGCCTGAAACTGGGTCTAGCTTCATACCTGCCACAGAAATGATGGTGTCAGGCACCAGAGAACATCAGTTGCCAGATCACTGGGTATTTTTTCCTTTTACAATATCCACAATGACAGATGGCTTGGTGCTTCTGCTTGGTGAAAATATTTTGCCTTCTCCTCACTTTGTGTACGTTTCTAAAAGTTCCAAATGAAATAAAATCCATTTCTGCAAAACAAACCCACACTCTAGTTTCAGTGAAGTTAGAAAGAGGCATTCAGGCAAAAGTGGAATCTACTGGGGGAGATGAGGTGAGAGAATTCAGTATTAAATTAGGGTCAGAGCTTGTAAGGTGACTTGGCTTGCGAGTTTGCCTAATAGGGCTGCTTCCTACTGAATGACACACATTTAAAGAGATCCAGGAAATAATCGAGTGGTATAGAAATGAAGAAAAACAGAATGCAGGAAACAAATGCCAAGGGGAAGTATTTATTCTGATTTGCCCAATTTATTTTGGTTTAGCCAATCAATGGGCATAGCACCCTTCTAGGTACGGGGGATGCAGCCAAGTGCCTACTCTCATGGAGTTTGCATTCTAGTGAAGAACAAGAGATGAACAAATATGTCAAGTGGTGATAAATGCTGGGGAGAAAAAGCAGAAGAGGGTTAGTGATGGGATACGAGTCCCATTTTATCCAGGGTGATCAAGAAAGACTGCTCTGATAAGGCTCCATTTAAGCCAACTCCTGGTAAAGTGAGAATGAGACATGGATATCTGAAGGAAGAGCACTGCAGGCAGCAATGATGTGAGTGCAAACCCTGAGGCAGAGCATGCTTAGTATGTTTGAGGGCGAAAAAGGAAGTTACTAAAGCAGAGAAAGGAAGAGAAGGATGGGCCAGACATAGTTGGATCAGATCACAGAGGGCTGGATAAGCATTGTAAGAATGTAAAGCTAGGAAATCCTGGAGGATTCTGAGCAGAGGTGTAACATAATCTGACTTACGTTTCAGTCTGGCTGGTATGTGAAGAATCAAGTATGAGGGGTAATGATGGATGTGGGGAGAATTTTTGGGAAGTTGTTGTCACAGTCTATATGTGTTTTGGAACCAAGTTGATAGCAATAGATATGTTGACAAGTGGTTGGATTCTGGATATATTTCAAAGATAGGAATAATAGGATTTAATGATGGATTGGATTTAGGTCAGATAAAACCAAAAACAACACACTTTAATGGTATTTTGGCCTAAGCAGTTGGAAGAATGGAGATTCCATCTAAGCTGAGGAAGAATCTGGAAAGGGTATTGGGGGCAAGAGTGGGGATGGAAAGGGTGGTATCAAAATCTGACTTCAGACATGTTACATTTGAGACATCTATTAAGACAGTCAAGTGAAGCTGTCAAGCTGGCAGTTGGATAATAGGAACCTCGAGTTAAGTGGGAAATGATGGCTAAGGATACCACATTTGCGCATCTTCAGCATGTGGGTACTATATAAAGCAATGAGACTGGATGAGGTCACCTAGGAAGTGAGTTATGATAGAGGAGAGACCTGATGAGTGACACCTAGGGCTCTCCAATGTCAGGAGGTCAGTGAAGCAGGAGAGCCGAGTGTGATGTCCTGAAAGCCGAGTGATGAGAGAGTTTCAAGGAGGGAGTGATCAGCGTGCCAAATACTGCTGATAAGCCAAGTAACAGAGGCTGGAGGACTGACCTTTAGACATGGCCATGTGGAGGCCACTGGGGGTTTTGACAAGAATCAGTTTAGAGTGTTGTGATAGAAGCCTGATTAGAATGGGTTCAAGAATAGAAGGAGAGGAAGTGGAAACAGTGTGTGTGGTTAAAGGAAGTTATTTTATTTGATATTCTAAGAGATAAGGGAAATTTATGTGCCAGTGAGAACGACAGAGAGAAGGTTTTGATGTTGGAAAAAGGGGACAGTTAAAGGGACATGTCTTTGAAAAGACAAAAGGATATGGGATCCCGGCACAAGAGACAGAAGAACAGAGTAATAACAGGCCTAGTAATACTAACACAAGGTAACACTTATTAGGCATTTATGTGTGCTAGGAACTAAGTAATTTTACATGGATTCATTTACTTAATTCTTGAAAAAACTCTGAAGAGAGTCCAATTTTTGTTTCCACACTATAGATAAGAAATTGAGAAATTGAGAGGTTAAATAGGTGTAGGAACCAAAATTCCACCTAAAGAAGGCAAACTCAAGAGCCTATGCTTTAAAATATCTATAATAATAAAAGCGTAATATGTTAATTAGACTGGATGTCCTTCTGGGCGACCTTCCGGATGAAGCCAGGGCTTCGAGGGAAGCCTGGGTCCTGGGTGCCTGCCGGTGGCCGGAGGGAAGCCAGGGTCTGGGGTGCCAGAGGGAAGCTGGTGCCGGCAGCCAGGGCAAGGAAGGCCTACTCTTGCACCAATTTCGTGCATCAGGCCTCTAGTTACATTACACTGCCTCAGTAGAAGCAGGGACAATGGTACCATGAAATAGAAAGCAAGAGAAGCAATCAATACCTCTTCCTCAGAGCAAGACCATTTAGTGTTGCTGTTGACTATAGCTGCTTTTGTACTGCTAGAGTTCCTGTTGTGTCACAAGCAGGATAAATGTTTCAGGTCTTATAGGTCTGATTATATGGCTGCTGAGAATTTGCTCCTTACAAGATGACAGAGCAGTACTTTTACCAGCCTGGAGTAAAGCAGGGCAACTATTTCCCTTGCTCTGGATACTGTGATTTGAATTACATAAACCAGGACTGCATCAGCTTTTCTGGTGGCCTCTGCAGTCTCATCTTCAGATCAGTCTCTTGCCCACATATGCTATTTTTCTGGACCAAAGTATTGTTTTTCATACACACACACACACACACACACACACACACACATAGTGATTGATTGATTGATTTCAGAGAGGAAGGGAGAGGAAGAGAGAGGTACAAACATCAATGATGAGAGGGAATCATTGATTGGCTGCCTCCTGCACGTTGGACTGAGCCCACAACCCAGGTATGTGCCCTTGACCGGAATCAAACCTGGGACCTTTCTGTCCGCAGGCCGATGCTCCATACACTGAGCCAAACTGGCTAGGGCTGGACTAAAGTATTTTTGAAATTTAGTTATTAAATTTAATTTGTTTATTCTCCTTCCAGTGCTGTTAAAGTCAATAGCCAAAAGACGACAACTTTGAAACTTATTTTGAATGTTGGCAACATTGTTGAAATATATATGTAGTTTATTTAATATATAATTAATTTAATCCTCCTAAAGTGACAACTCATTTAGTTACATTTGGATATGTTAAAAATTCAGTCACTTTTGCCCTGGCCCTGTAGGTCAGTTGGTTGAGTGTCATCCTCTAAACCAAAAAGGCTGTGGGTTTGATTCCTGGTCAGGTCACATACCTCGGTTGCGGGTTCAATCCCCAGTCAGGGTGCATACAGGAAGCAACCAATTGATGTTTCTCTTTCTCTCTCCCTTCCTCCCTAAAATTAAAAAAAAAAAATGCAGTCACTCTCACAGAATCAACACACTATCTAAAGCAGTACTTCTAAAATATCAGTTTCTTATATATCATATTCATAATACCCATGTATCATCTGTATTAGTATTTGTTTAATATACATATATATTTTTTAAATGTGTTGTTGTTTTTAATTTCAAAGAGGAAGGTAGAGGGAGAGAGAGAAACATCAATGATGAGAGAATCATGGATCAGCTGCACAATCTGTGGGATCTAGCTTGCAACTCGGGCATGTGTCCTGACCAGGAATCGAACCGTGACCTCCTGGTTCATAGGTCAGAGCTCAACCACTGAGCCATGCCGGCCTGGCTGTTTAATACGTTTTTTTAAAAAATAAGTTTTTATTGATTTGAAAGGAAGGGAAACATCGATTGACTGCCTCCTGCACACCCCGTACTGGGGATCAAGTCTGCAACCTGGGCATGTGCCATGACTGAGAATTGAACTGTCATGCACAACTTCTAGGTACATGGGACTGTGCTCAACCAATTGTGCCACACCGACCAAGTCTTAATATCGTTCTTTTTTTTTTTAAAAATATATTTTATTGATTTTTACAGAGAGGAAAGGAGAGAGATAGAGAGTCAGAAACATCGATGAGAGAGAAACATCGACCAGCTGTCTCCTGCACACTCCCCACTGGGGATGTGCCCACAACCCAGGCACATGCCCCTGACCGGAATCGAACCTGGGACCCTTCAGTCCGCAGGCCGACGCTCTATCCACTGAGCCAAACTGGTTTCGGCTTAATATCGTTCTTGATTCATATCTTGATTAACTTGATTAATATCTTGATTCATATCTCCCTATAGTCTAGTAGGTGTACACAGATTTTTTCTAATGTACATTAAAACATATACTATGTTTAAAAAAAATGTTTTCCATGTATCACCTGAAATCATTTTGAGTGATATGATGTTATATGTTACATTCTAGTAAACACTAATTTATACATGTGGAAATAACTGCCGATAGAATAAAAAGAGATTGCCTTTGGATGTGGGACTGAGGGCTAGGGAGACTTAATGTTCATCAAAAGCACCTCCATGCTACATGATTTGCTACATGTATGTTCTATTTTACTAATAAGCATGAAACATTTAAACTCGGTAAAACAAACAAAAAATTGAGCACACTAAGCACTTTGTACACTAACAGACACAAAATAATTACTTGAAAATATTTCTATATTTCATACCTTTTCCTAATGATTTTATAATTTCAGCAAAATGGCATTCTGCTGCTCAAAAATGACATTTATGGATACAAATTCATCTACAAAGTTTGAGGAAAAAAAGACAGTTACCCACTGCAAAATGAAAACTTTCAATTTTTTTATTTTGACTGCAGCTGTTTACAGAAATATAGTTGCGAGTATACAAATGTTCAATAGAAGCAAAATATCTTTTTAATATTTAACAAGTTATCACAGATAGCTAAAAACATAGATGCAAATAAAATTCCCCCAGAGAACAAACTGAAAATATCTGGTGTCAGTGCTCTGCAACCCCAACTATGAAAGCCACATACACAAAAATAGTCATTGTAGGACAATGGAAGAAGGCAGTTCAGTGGTTGATCAGTGTGCTCAAGCAAATAAAATTTAAATGGCAGAATGGTAGCTAAACCACTTGAGAATAGGTTAATGAAATACTTGTAATATATTTATTTAAAAGACGAAGTAAAAGTTGTCAAAAAAATTAGCAACTACTTGGAGCTTATCAATTAGAAATAAGAGAACAAGGTGTGAAGATACATTCATTAGATGAAAAGAATTAGCTGAATGTCATTGGAATCAGTCTGTAGTCCCTAAAGTCATAACACTTCAGTGGACAGCCTTTACTGGACACATTAGTCTGATTCCAATCCCATTCTCAAACATCTGAGATGGGGTGTGTGTGTGTGTATGTGTGTGTGCTGTCCTGAGGTTCATTAGCTAAAATAACAAGTGATCCCCATGAGCTATTCAATTCAGGCAAATTACTTCTGAGGGAAAAAAAGGCAGGGGTGATATGAGGCTTAAATATGGGCTTTTAAAAGAGATATTACAATTTAAAGTCAAACAGAATTATGGTAGAGTGTTTTGGGTACAGAATACTATTATGCAATCAAGTGGGGGAGAGAGAGAGGACAGGGAACAAGAAAGAAGGAATGTAGCTAGAGCATCTCCCAACAGTTTGCCTATGTATTTGCCAGCACCATAGTTTGTAGAGTAAGCCACTTACATTTCCACTGCTAGTATTAAGCAGTAGTGATTTTTATAGAGTATATAATTAGTTTTATTTTGAAATGTGCATTTTTCTTTCATGAGTTAATTGATTTGTAAACACCGGGAGGAAGAGTAGAACAATTACAGGAGGTATTAATTACACAGGAAGATGAAAATGAATGAATAAATCACTTGACTTATGGTGGTTAGTTTATATTTACCATGGTGCATACACTGACAAGGGAGAAATGCCCAAATTATATAATGCATTACTGTCTTGTTTAAGATTTTAGTAAATCGTTGTCTGAAGTATACAGCTATAACTCTACTGCAGCAGTTCTCATACTAAGCAAGCTACTTTTAAAGAAGTTTCATGTGTTCAAAAAAAAGTAATTAAATAAGGTGCTTTGTTGATCTGGCCAGCCATCTTGTTTAATATCTCAGATATAAATATAAATATAGGAATGACAAATTTGTTCTGAGAGTTGGCCTAGCCACACCAAAATTGTTGTCTGCTGGTAAAATAAGAGGCAATGAAAAAAAAGCTTGTATTATCACTGCCCACAATGTACCCATTTTATGCATAAACAGAATAATTTAGCACCTGTCAATTATATTAGCTACTTAAATGTCATAACAATTAAAAGAAATATAAAACATTGCACCTATATCTTTAAATCAGTCACTTAATGTAATGTAAACTTTTTAGTAAGTGGGAGGAATATGCCCAACTAAGTTAACTGAATTATCAATAACTAGACTAATTGTATATATACATAAAATATACTATAAGCAGTATGGAGAATAAGTTATCATTGCCAATAAAGGATTATGAATAACCAGATCAAGCTGAATTTACTTAGAGAACAAAGTATAACTATATGAGCAGGGGAAAAAACAGCTTTTTAGATCTTACTGTAAATAGTTTATACCAGTAATTTTCAAACGTGACCCATGCACCAGATCACCTGGAGGGTGTTAAAACACAGACTGCTGAGCCCCACTCCAGAGTTTCTAATTCAGTGTACCTGGGATAGGCCTTAAGAATTTGCATTTCTAACTAGTTCTCAGGCGATACTGATGTTAGCTGGTAGGCTAAGGACATATTTTGAGAACCACTGGATTATACATATCATATATGTAGAAAACTATATACTGTAATGTTCTTATGTACATGACATAAAATATATAGGAAGAGGGCTGGGTTTAATTAACTCTCAAACATATAAATTAGCAAGCTGATCATTTTAATGTTTCTAAAATGATTTCCTGAAGTGTAATCATTTCCCCTTATTACATCTCAAAGTCTAAGTCCGACTGTAGTCATTTTAGAAAATATTCACATAACACTTATATGAACTTACTGTCCAAAATAAAAAGGGACATAAACATTCTAAATGGTTAAGATGTATTCATTAAGAAAAAATCATTACTATACAGCATCCTTGACTTCTTTGGAATGATTAAAGTGCATACTATCAATAGGGTATTAGGAATATTGCATAAATGTTTGCAGTCATCAGGGTCACTAACAACCATGGAAATACTCACATGAGGAAAGCAGCTCATCCCAAAGCTAATTCTATCCTGACCTGTTGCTGATGGTCCTTTCTTCAGGCACCACCACCGTGTAAGGAGCTGGATGGAACATAGGCAAAATTAACAAAAACCAGAGAAATACTCAATTCAGATCTTAGATCTGGAGAGACTCAGATATAACTTCTTCATTTCTTTTAACACTATTTTTCATAGGTAGATTATTGAGGCTCTGATGAGCAAGAAGTGCACTATAATTAATTAGTTGGCCCTGTCTAGTTAGAAAAATTGACATTACAGATTTTATTTAAACTATGTGTTTGTGACTTATTTTCACTCATCTAATTAAGACCACAGAAGATGCTTTGAACACTCCCTGAAATTTAACTACACACACATGTGTATGCATGGTGTCTCATAGGTAGTAAAAATTTTACTAGCATTCAGGTAAGATCTATCATTAGTTGGCTGAGATGAAGACAAATTTAGTTAATTTATATAAAACCTAAATAGTATAATTCTGTTATCTTTTACTTACCCTCCCTCAGAGGAATGATTCTGATAATGTATCTTTTCTGTTACTCTTATGCAAAAAGGAGTTAGAAACTTATGAAGTTGTTTCCTGTGATGATTAAGAAAAAGAGCTATAAAAACCTTCTATTTGGCACAACCCCTTATAGTGCCCTTCTGGTTGCTAGATGGGATGCTGCCCAATTCATGAATTGCTTAATAAAGCCAAGTAGATTTTCAAAAAGAAAAGAAAGAAATGAAGAAAAGAGAATGGCTAAGTGGAAAAGTTCAAACTGGGACCTATTAAAATAATGTATGTTTTTTTGGCAATAGTGAAAAAGGAAACTACAAAAAGAGGGGCACTATCATGGTAAAAGGCACTCTCTCATTTAATTTAGATATAAAACATTAATTTTAAAATGTCCAAAAGAGAAAGAATAAAAATATAATTTTATTAATAAGTGAGGCTAGAATGGCATGAAAATCAATGGGGACTAAAGAAGTAATTACAGCCCTGGGACAATTCACAAATTACATTGTAGGTATTATTTTGACATTTACTACATTATGAACATTATCTCCACAATTTAGCTCTACTGATACAAATAAGCAGAGGAGAAAACCTTTTTATACATGTTATTAGATTTTACTAAACCACTTAGTAGGGTATGTTCTCTTAGTTATTATTCTAATAAAGCTGCTGAACTATTCAGTCTCTCTCTTTCATCAAGTCTCTCCCTGCATATAACCAAAGTCATTCAGCTATAACATGGTTGTCTTGGTTAGGGATGCAGCCTGTGGTCATGAAGCTAAGTAAAGCTCACAGGTCTTAATATAATTTTCAACTGATTAAAAAAATCAACTAGGAAACAGATATTAGAACAGAAAATTTCACCAGAAAGATAAAAAATTCTCAAGTTACTTCTGGTGAATATTTTTAAGTTATATTGAATTTAAGACTTTGACTTATTAATTAAAGCATTTAATTCTGTTCTTTAATTAGTGCTGAGTCTAAACAGATATTACTTTTCCAAAACAAGCATCTAGAATGGCTTAGTCAAAAGGAATTATCTTAATTCTAGAGGGACTCAGCTATAAGTACTTTCTCATTTCCTTGGACACTACTTCCCCTTAGCAGATTAAATGAAGTTCTGATGGGCCAGAAATGCACATACAATGAAACTCCCAACTATAGCATATACAGTATTACAAAAAGGAAGGGAAAGAAAGGAGAAAGAAGAGGAGGAGAAGGAGAGGAAAGGAAAAAAGGAAGGGAGGAAGGGAAAAAAGGAAGGAAGGTCCCTCATTAATACTGCATTTATAACAAACAAAGTCATAAAAACACCTGTTCTGGGAGACTGGTGAAAACAGATTTGCATTGGCTAAATAAAAACATGACTCTAACTACAAAGGTAACATGATAAAGCTCAGAAGCAAAATTATGACTTCTAATTATCTTCTCCCATGTTGGTGTTGATATATAATGGAATGACAATAAGGAATACAACACACACAAACACTAACACAGACACAGAGATAAGCTCCAAGCATTAATGTGAGTTGCTAAAGCAAGAACAACTGAATATAACAAAACAAAGGAGTAAAATGTGGTTCATAACTTATTTAGGACCTTCTGCCATGAATAACTTGTAACAGTAATCTGGAAACTGTATTATTAGCACACAAGTATCAACCACTGACCACTAAGCTAACTCTTCAATAAGAAGATAAATATTTTTGTAACCAAATTGTATATTCAGAATGCTGTACCTAACATTGACCTTTAGGGATAAGGAACATTTAATAATGTTAAAAAAAAAACACACAACATCATTATTGAATAAGAATATGGTAGCATAGCACAGCCCTTGTATAAATAACCACAAATTTTATGAAAATAAAAACTGGGTTTTCTGTCTCTGTCCAATCAAACCATTCAGGTGTATGTTCTGTTCTAAACTTAGATATTATAAAACAGAAAATTGGTCCCTGGTGACTTGGCATTGGCAATCAGCATTTTACAATGATAAACCTCTTGCTAAACAACAGAAATCAGCACACAGCCAGTCTTCTTGCCACCACTTCATCCATAGAGCAATGTTCCCTCTGCAGTTGGAGTTTTACATTTTAAAACTGAAGCACTGGATTGTGTGGCTGATCTTTCTCATAACCTGAACTATATTGAGTAATTTTTCTCGATAGTGATGGGGGAGAAGAGATATATTGAGGAAAATGCTTTCAGTTCAGAGAATTTATAAAGTAGCTCTGGATATTACAAGGTGGGGAAAATGTTATTAAAATTACAAACATTTTTAGTGTCTTTATAAATAAAAAAGCATAGAACACAGAAAGCCAATTAATAATAATAATAACAATAATAAAATATTAAATATATAGTGAGCAAAGACTGAATGGCTCATTCTCATGAAACACCATTTGACACAACTGCCTAGATGGGTTTCCTTACTCTAACATTTTGCTGAGTAAAATATCCAGCAAACACACAGTAAGCTGCCTTTAGCCCACTAGGAACATCAAAGAACTGCCTGATGGAATGGCCACAGATAAACAGGTCATTTGTTTCAAAAGATACTTAAATACTCAATAAAGACATAACAAACCCCCCCTCACTGTTATCAGACGCCACGTTGTGGTAGAACATCAGACTAACTCACAAATTTACCACAAAAATGTGTGGCAAAAAAGAATAGTTTATATATATGTATATATATAAATTTCTATATTTATGCCAATGTACTCACTCAGTACAAATAGCAAAATAGTATACCATTTCCTAAATACAAAATATAGCTTTCCAAAAAAATGAAACACACATTAGATATAAACCATCCAAAACTTGAACGATTGAAAACTGTATTCAAAATTAAATGACCCAGAGTAGGTCTCTTTCTGAAAAGTTCCCTTCATATCGGCAAGAAGCCTGTACTACTGAAAACGTAATTCAATGCCTCTCAATCAGAGAGAGAAAGGAAGGTTGGGGGTGATGGGAAGAATATATGAGTAAGAAAAAAAAACAAATTAGAAGAAGAGCACATTCAAAGAACCAAGGAAGATCACAAAAAAAGGGGAAAAATCTGACTGTATAAACAAAACCAAGACCACAATTCCACTAAGTTTAACTAAATGTAGAGGATAGAAAAAATAACAACAACAACAAACCAAAGAGAAAAATAGCCTTCAACAAACAATCAACAGGCTATTTTTTTTGTACACTTAAAAAAATAAATGAAACTGACAAGATACCAAAACATCTTATCTACATATAGAAGCCACAAACAGTTTGGCCTTAAACTGTATTAACAGCTTTCTACATGCCAAAAGAAAAATAAGACATAAGCATGTGTCTAGACAACAGGTTGTAATGAGAAGCAAGCATCCCATGGGTGGTAAGAACACCCAAAACTGTATAACTGCTACAACTACAAGTTCTGGAGTGTGTTATTTTGCTCTCTATAGATGAAACACAAGTTAATTCTTCATTTTAAGTCAATGACATGACCCTGTAAAGCCTAAGGCTTATGGGAACCATCAGATAGTGACCACTTCAAACTGTAAAGCACTAAGGTGACAAGTAAATTACACTCACTGCAGCTCATGGAGAAGTTATGCTTCAAGAAATTTTACTTTGCCTTTTAAAAATTAAAATTTATACTGTTTCCCATTAGAGGGAAAAATTTGAAGACTTCAGAACAGCACCGTTCATGGAGAAAAATGCATTGTTTTTTGTTTCTCAGGAATCAGCTCTCCTCATTCCTGAAAATCAGCTCTCCTTACACCTCCTACCTGTGCTGCAGGACTTGTTGGGTTACCCCAGATCAAAGTGGCCTTTTCCTTAAGATGCTACAGGGTCACAAAGCTAGGAATATATTACCAATTTTTTAAAATAAAGTGAAAAGGAAGGGAATAATATAGATGAATATAAAAAGGGAACAACCAGCCCAAGACTGGGTTAAGAAGAAAACAGATTTAAATTGCTGTGTCAATTTTAACTACTGCAAGAGGATATCAGATATAATTTACCACAATATTATCCCCTTCACTTTTTAAAGAGCAAGATAATTATTCTTCTATGTACTTATGGCTGAACTCCTTATCAGAAATACAGAGAATTAAACAACAATCTGAAAAATAAAATCAATAGCACTCCAGCTGTTCCCAGTTGTGTGTTGTCTGCCTTTGTGATAAAGAAGCCTCTTCTCTGTGTAAAGCTCTTAATACAGCTTACTTGTCAGAATGCTATCTCTCCAGTTTTCTATAAAAACTGAAAAAGGATTCCTTCACTTTGGCCAATAGCTGTGCTTTTTATATTGAAAAGTCACAGCCTTAGTTATTATTTGAATTTTCCTTTTTCAAAAGCTGTTATTTGACTAAAACAATGCAGGAAAGAAAATGACAAAGAACAAAAGTAAACATGACAATATGGGTTATTTTCTAATAGCAATAATAACTGAGCAGTCCAGCTTTTAAATTTAAACTGTACTTTTAAAGAAATAGCCCCTAGGAAAATAGCAACAATTAAATCTGTCAGCTTGAAACTCAAGCAGATTCTCAGTCATCAGTGCTATTAGGAATACAAAATCTGAACATGTTAACGATGGTGGCTAGTCACTGCAACAGGCAGCATAGGTGTGCTCATTTGCCGCCAGAGTAAAATCTATCCATTTACTCCATCATAGTTTTTCATATTTCATTTTGTTTTTAAAGTAACAGTTCAATAATCCTCATGGAATCACAAGATCTCAGGACATCTTGGAATCAGGATTTTCTTCATGGAATTTCTAAAAAAAGAAAACATTTAATATAACTCACTAGTGAGGGAAAGCACTTATAAAGTTCCTGTTACCCTGAATGATCCCAAAGTATATTGTAGTACCATAGATGATACATTATCATATTTATACTTCCACAGAGTTTTCTGACTCAATATTTATTCCTCGAGGAAAGGAGAAATGAGACATTATTATATCTAATATATAATACATACATCAAATTTTCTGTCATTCCAAGGCAAAGAAGGTTAGAGCCAGAAGAAATTGCCAGTATTTTTTAAAAATATATTTTTATTGCTTCCAGAGAGGAAGGGAGAGAGAGATATAAACATCAATGATGAGAGAGAATCACCGACCAGCTGCCTCCTGCACGCACCCCACTGAGGACTGAGCCCACAACCTGGGTATGTGCCCTTGACTGGAATCAAACCTGGGACCCTTCAGTCTGCAGGCTGGTGCTCTATCCACTGAACTAAACTGGCTAGGGCAGAATGCCCAGTATTAACAATATGACCATAAGCTATCACATATCGAGTAACTTATTCAGAGTAAAAAAAAGTACCACCTGGTGAGTACACCACATTTACTTAACCAAATCTGCTGGGAATAATAAAATTCGCTGATGCTTTTCAATAAAAAAATAAGCCAAAATGCAATACTTACATATCCAGTTAAAAGGAGCCAGTCATGTTGTTCCCTTGGTTTTGCAATGAAACAAGCAAATCAATCTTTTCAATGTTCTGGTTGGTGTTCATAGAAGATGCCAGTGGAGAATTCTCTGGCATTTGCTGAGAAAGAAGTGTTGTCACAGGTGGCTGGCCCTCGTTTTGTGGTTGGCCTGGCTGACTTATGGCCATCAACTGATCTGGCAATGCAGCTGGTCCAGAAGTTAAAAGCTGATTACAGTCTGCAGAGACATTTTAAATAGAGAAGCTATCTGATTAGTTACTTTCTCTTAAGATTCACAAGAAGATATGAATTAGTTGCTGGGGGTAGTCATTATTGTGTTCACTCAGCATAGACTAAAAGTGAGGCACCTGACAGTCCCCCCAAAAGTACTGATATTTATCTTTGGTTTCCTCTTAGCAGTATACAAACACAGCTTTGTCCAGCTACCATCTTAAGTCCTATATAATTTCCTTGGTACATAAACATTAAAGATGGGCTTTTACCTCCTTGGAAACTACTTAAATTGGCTGAGATTTTCTGTCATTCTTCGTTTTCCTTTCAAGTTCATAGGTTAAAGTGGCAAACACATACACTACCACATTTAATCCTCCCAATATCCTTGTCAAGTAGGTAATATTACCACCATTTTATTAGATGTGCAAACTGAGGTTCATGCCAGTCAACCTGTCTAAGATCTCACAGTCTATTCCTGGTATAACTGGGACCTTAACTCAGTTCTGACAAACTATAATCTGTGTTCTTAAAACCACTGTGCTTTGCTTCTTTCTAATAATAATAATACTTTGACCATTTAAACCAATAACATTTAAGAAATGAGAAATTAGAGTTTCTTACTATTTTGAATGCCAAATAAGAACATTCCTGAAGTCTGCTGAGACGAGCCAGGGGAATTTTGTAGTTGGTTCATTGTGCCTCCTGTAGTGTTGTGAAATAAAGTAGTCTGTGGTTGAGGTGAAGATGTGGCTCCTTGAATTCCAGGCATGTTGTTCTGAGGGGAATAAAGAGGAGACTGTTGCATCTCTTGTTGGTTTATACTCGTCTGCAATGCAGACATGGATGCTGGAGAGAGGAAGAGAGTTACTTGCTGCTCTTGAGAACTGGGTGACCCCTGGACCAGCTGCATCTGAGGAGAGCTATGGAACAAGGAAGTCTGTGACGATTCAGACTGGGTAGGACCTGGGTTTTGAAGTGAGGAAACTGTGGGCTGGTTCTGAAATTGCATGGGCTGTTGTTGCTCTTGATTCATTGTGGCCATATTATTTTGTTGGTGAAAAATTGACTGGTTCTGTTGCTCCTGATTAGCCATTGGATTTTGAGTTGGGTTGAATATCATGTTTGGTGGTGGTGGTTTTTGAGATGCCATTGTAGCCATGGTATTCTGATTACTGAATAAAATACTCTGTTGTTGTTGCTGCTGTTGCTGCTGCTGTTGCTGCTGCTGTTGCTGCTGCTGCTGCTCCTGGGATGGGGAATTACTCTGGATGGCAACTATTGAGTGCTGTGCCTGGAAGATTGTCCCTTGTTGGTTTTGAGGCATTGGATTAGGAGGAAGGGAGCCCAGGGATACCTGAGGCTGGAACAGACCTTGCTGGGAGGGTTGTGCCTGTTCTTGAGAAAGCATGGGGGTCTGAATGTGTGACATTGGAGGCTGCTGTTGGAAAGCAGTTTGCTGCTCAGTGTTTGACGTTGACTGAAGTGGAGAAATTGAGTTCTGAGCTGCAAAAAATGAAATCTGTTCTTCCTGGGCTACTGCATTAGCCTGAAGATTATTCATTGGACTTTGGGAAATAAATATGTTGGCCGACTGCTGATCTTGAGGAACATTAGAACCCTGTAGCACAGCCATGGTACTTTGAGAGTGAAACATTGGAGGCTGCATCTGTTCAGTGGAGGTTGTAGAAGTCTGACTGTGAACAATAGGACTTGGGCTGTGAAAAATAGAGCCTTGAGTTTCCTGGGAAAGGTTTTGAGCATCAGCAATAGGATTTTGAGGATGAAAAAGCTGAGCCTGTGAATGAGAAGGCTGCTGCAAAAAATTTCCAGATTGGAGTGACATCATCTCATTACCTTGCTGGAATAAACCATTACCTTGTTGCTGGGCACCACTATTTTGAACACTCATCATACTTTTTGTAGATGAAAAAAGGTTAACTTGAGGTTGACTGTCCCCACTATGTTGCATTTGGACAATGGTCTGAAAGACACTGTTCTGCATCTGTTTTGCTTGTGTGCCTGTTTCCTCTCCATCTCCTGAACTTGACGTTTGAAACATGGTAGTGCCAGGGGTTGCAACCTGCTGTGTGGTGGTTGTATTAGTTTCATTTCCAGAAACTGCAGGAGGAGAAGAAAACAATTCACATTGCATTTGCATGTCTTCACTGGTAGGTAATGCACTCATCATATGAGGAGTCTGCTGGTAAACTGGAGATTGCTGAAGATTTCCATTTGCTGAAGCAGGTGAAGGAAATAATTCCGACTGAATCTGAGCCTGGCAGATACTCTGTTGCATCTCC
Organism: Myotis davidii; assembly: GCF_000327345.1. Taxonomy (NCBI): domain Eukaryota; kingdom Metazoa; phylum Chordata; class Mammalia; order Chiroptera; family Vespertilionidae; genus Myotis; species Myotis davidii. The sequence continues at coordinate 813,923 of NW_006288601.1, forward strand.
ATCACCATTGCAGCTGATGATTCCATCACCTGCTGTTGCTGCTGCTGCTGCTGTTGATTAGATAATGTGTTTTCGGTCTGTGAGTGAACACTTTCAGCTCTTCCAGCTATTAAATTATCTGGTCTGGTATGGACTGCTGGCTCTGTCGGGGAAAACATTCCAGGGCTTACACTATTTTGAATTTGACTGACTTGTTGAAAAATGTCTGCACTAAGCTGTTCTTGAACATTCTCATTACCATCTGGAGTAGAAAACAAAACTGAAGATAACTGTTGTTGTGCCTCTAAAACTTGTTGTGCCTCTAAAACTTGTTGTGCCTCTAAAACCAAGTCAACATTTCCACTGCTGCCACTAGCAGTACTGCCGCTAAAACTTCCAGCTTGCAACTGCTGAATGGTGTTCTGTATCTGACTCACACTACTTGGTGATGGGAACATACTTGATGAAATCTGCTGCTGTAAAGTCTGTGATTGTTCTTGTAGTGGTGGCTGCTGCTGTTGCTGTGAAGCCTCAGTCAGGTGCGACAAATTAATCACAGTTCCATCTGACTGTAATACCTCTCTAGATTGAGTTTCTCTTGTCTGAAACTGTGTGGCCTGCTGCAGTAGTGCATCACTGTTAGGCAGCTGACTAGAAGCAGAAACTGTTGGAAAGGTACCAGGCTGTGAAATGTCCTGTGTTTGGATAGTTGTCAGGGTTTCTGGATTGTATGCCTTGGGCTGAATCTGCTGCTGCTTTTCATTTTCAGAGGGTAAGTGAGAAGATGATGATGATGAAAAAGAGCCATTTCCTGTCATGTTAGAGATATTTTCTAATGTTTGTTGAGTTGATCCAACTGTCTTTGTAGTCTGAAAAATAAAAATTCCCAGATAATATTAATTAATAACCATTAAATGAGCTCATGTGATACTTCAAAAATTAATATTAGCCTAAAAACATATGCATATGCAGGACCAATTTTCCACTCGACATTATTTGGAAAATAGGTATAAGACTATGATTTTTGGTGATACATGTTTGATTGTCTAAAGAGTATTTTTAAAATCCTATATAATAAAAGCCTAATATGCTACATGTCTGGTTGTCCATTCAACCAATCAAAGTGTAATATGCTAATGATATGCTAAGACCACTCAACCACTCGCTATGACGTGCACTGACCACCAGGGGGCAGACAGTTGATCAGTCAACCAGACACTATGACGTGCACTGACCACCAGGGGGCAGACAGTTGGCCGGTCGACCAGTTGCTATGACATGCTCTGACCATCAGGGGGCAGACCTTCTGACTGGTAGGTTAACTGCTGAGGTCCAGCAGTCGGGACTGAGTGAGACAGGCCAGACACACCCTGGAGCCCTCCCATGGTCCCTCCCTGGCCCCGATCCTGCACCAGTGGGGTCCCTCGGCCTGGCTTGCATTCTCTCACAATCCGGGACCCCTCGGGGGATGTCGGAGAGCCAGTTTCGGCCCAATCCCACAGGGCAGGCTGAGGGACCCCATTGGTGCACAAATTCGTGCACTGGGCCTCTAATATCTAATCTAATAAAAGAGAAACATGCAAATTGCCTGTACCTTCGCTACACCCACAAGCCACACCCACAAGCCAATCAAGAACAAATATGCAAATTATCCTAACTAAGATGGTGGTGGCCATGGAGCTGGAGCGTTGCCCCTGGCAATGGAGGAAGCCAAGCTTCCCGCCTGCCCTGCTGGTTCTGAGCTCCACTCAAGGCTATAAAGTTTCAATTATAGAAGATAAATAAATCCCAGATACCTGCTTCCAGCCCAAGGCCGTGGCCAGCCTGAAAACGGCCATGAGCCCCTCACCCAGGCTGTCCAGGCACCCAGCGGGACCCCCACCCTGATCCAGGACACTCTTCAGGGAAAACCAAATGGCCCCCACCGGTGCACCAGGCCTCTATCCTATATAATAAAAGGGTAATATGCAAATCTACCCTAACAACAGAATGACTGGGAATGACTGGTCACTATGACACACTGATCATCAGGGGGAAGATGCTCAATGCAGGAGCTGTCCTCTGGTGGTCAGTGTGCTTCCACAGGGGGAGCTCTGCTCAGCCACAGGCCAGGCTGGCTGCCAGCACAGCAATGGTGGTAGGAGCTTCTCCCGCCTCCTCAGCAGCGCTAAGGATGCCAGACTGCAGCTTAGGCCTGCTCCCCACTGGCAAGTGGACATCCCCCAAGGGATCCTGAGATGCCAGAGGGATGTCTGACTGCAAACTTAGGCTTGATCCCCCAGGGAATGGGCCTAAGCCAGCAGGTGGACATCCCCTGAGGGGTCCCAGATTGCGAGAGGGTACAGACCAGGCTGAGGGACCCACCTGAATGCACAAATATTTCTGCACTGGGCTTCTAGTGTATTATAAACAAAGATAGTCAAATAAGGAAGTAAAAGAATAATCAACTGCCCAGTCAGTGTGCTCAGTGGCTGAGCATTGACCTATGAACCAGGAGGTCATGGTTTGATTCTCGGTCAGGGCACATGCTTGGGTTACGGAATCAATCCCCAGTGTGGGGTGTGCAGGAGGCAGTCGATCAATGATTCTCTCTTATCATTGATGTTTCTATCTCTCTCTTCCTCTTCCTTCCTCTCTGAAATCAAATATATATATAAATTAATATATAAAGTAATCAGCTATTGATATGCTTAGGACAGTTAAAACATTAATTCTATGGTTCATGAATTAAAAGCAAGCTAAAAAATATTCCCATTTTGCCCTAACCAGTTTGGCTCAGTGGATATAGCATCAGCCTGCAGACTGTAGGGTCCCAGGTCCGATTTCAGTCAAGGGCATGTACCTTGGTTGCAGGCACATCCCCAGTAGGGGGTGTGCAGGAGGCAGCTGATCGATGTTTCTCTCTCATCGATGTTTCTAACTCTCTATCCCTCTCCCTTCCTCTCTGTAAAAAAATCAATAAAATGTATTTAATATATATATATATTCCCATTTTGTGGTTTCCTGGTAACATTGTAGGAGGAAAACAAATGAAAAAGGGAAAGGGAGTTACAGGAAGAGTGGGAAAGAAAAGGAAATAAAAATGTCTCTAATTTTAAAAATGCTAACCAGTACTTTCATTAACACCCTCCATCTCACAGGTCTAGCTAACACATTAATTCCTTCTTGCTTGTCAAAAATAGATACTGAAAGTCACTTTAAAGGCAGGCTACTTTACTGGAGTATAAAAGCACTTACTCTGAAAAACAAAATTCATTAAGTGCATCTAAAGAAAAACAAATGTGAAAGAAACAGAAAAAGTAAAAAGCATAAACATGGAGAAAAGAAATCAAACCACTTAAAATATAAAAAGTAATTTTTATATTTGAGGTTAAGATGGGGGACATTTGTCAATATGGCTGGCTTACCTTAAAAATAGGAGATCTTTTTTCTGCTGTCACTTCCATTGGAGTAACATCTTCACTCTTAATCATACTGCTTGATATGAGTGGAGTGATCAGAGCATTAGGAAGAATATTTACCTTATCTAAATTACATCCAGTAGTCTTTATAGCTGCATACACAGACACACACACACACAAAAAGAAAGAAAAGCTTAAAATCACTAAAGTCATCAACTATTTCATTCTATATAGTGTGATGATTATTAGCCATGATTTTAAAGTCCATTTTTTTTAATGTTATGAGATACAGCATGAGATACAAAACTGGCATATCAAAATGTATCCTCCCTTTTTTGAAGTAGCTTTTGCTTGAGGAAGGAAAAGTGATAGAGGAATAGAAATATCAATGAGAAACATCAATCAGCTGCCTCCTGCATGCCCACTACTGGAAACATAGCCTGCAACCCAGGCACATGCCCTCATCAGAAATCGAGCCAGTTACCTCTTAATTCAGGGTGGATGATCAACCACTGAACCACGCTCAAGCTTCTTATGAGAAGCTTGGCCACCAGGTAACCAAATAAATTTTGTGTTTCTAAATTAATGTCTTAGAAAACTTGAATTTGACAAGTTGACACATGAACACATTTCTCTTTTAGATAGGACTTCAAATATTTTCTTTTTAGAAATTTAAGGACTATTTTAGTTTACCAACTAAATTTCCAAAACAAAACCAGCAAGTATTTTTCACTTCTTTTCATTCCCATTTTCAATAGAGATTTACACTGAGAAGCAATATATAGCAGATGAGGTACATTTTATCACTTCATTGTATCTACTTTCCCCCCTTGATTCTTCCTTCCTTCCTTCCTTCCTTCCT
>NW_006288601.1:818188-839395 GCF_000327345.1 Myotis davidii
TTCCTTTTTTTTGTCTACGTAAGTCAGCCATTGGTGGACTTAGTGACGCCTACTGACATCACTAATGACAGTCTTCTAAATTGAACACATACCCAAATTTTGATCTAAAAGATTACCACTACTCTGAAACCCTGTGGAGAGAAATATAGATTCCCCAGAATGCATAGCTGTTAAATTTCTTAATTTGATATTAAGAAGAAATCTTGGCTACAAAGAAGAATTTTAAATGATATATGAGTAAGATTGCTACCTTTGTAAATATTCTGATTTAGAAATATTAGAAAATTTCTGATCTTACTTCAACTTGTCTCATAGCCAATGGCTAGAAATAATTCCTGTGGAAACTGATTATACCCGAGGAAGGGGAAAGTGCTCTTAAATTTAACTTTGGATATTCTACGCTTTATTATTCTGAGGAATGTATAATTTATTCTTGAGTTCCCCGGACCTATTTTCACCTAGATTCTACCAATACTTCTACAATTAAACTCAAAATCTAATTTTTACTGAGAGAAAATGTCAGGCATTTAAAAGTATTTGTGGCCCATCTCATAGGAAAATTTGAAAGACTATTAGTGTTGCCTTGAATAACATTCAACTGCTATTCTTCCTTTTGAATTCTATTACAATGTGAGCTCCATGAAGGCAGAGATTTTGTTCTTGTTGCATGATGTATAGTAAGTAATCAATGAATATTTGTTGAATGAATGAAGAAATGGATGAATTAATCTTTCTTTACCTTTATCATAGTCAATTTAGTTCATTGTTTGGTTAATTTTACAATGCAGTGTGTTGCATATTGTCATTAATAGTATTTTTGGTCTAAAAATTTCCAATATCTAAAGACAAGTTTATATTATAGTTCAATTAGAAATAGCTTATAAATATCCATTGACAAATAAATGCATCCACCTACAGTTACTGCTTAACAGATCTATACATAATTTTCCCCAAAAGTTATTTAGAGAAAAATCCTTATCATTTTAGTTTTATTTCCCCTCTGGAAAGTGAGAATAGGTGGAATAGGTTGAGCAAGAGTCTTTTACTTCTCCAAAGGAGGCCACTGACAAGCAGGTATGTCTACTGGTGTAGATAAATAAGAAAAGGACACTTTTTAAAATGCCCACACAAAAGATACAAGTCTTTCTATGACCATTGACAATTTCATTTTCTGAGTCCTATTCTGGTCAGTATTCTGTTCTAGCTCTGCATGAATTCCAGCTGGAATCCTGTTGGTGCTGCCTGCAAGCGTGGAAAGTGCTTCTCTGGGCTGTCTGGTGTTACTAGGTGGGGATGAGGGATGCTTGACCTGCAAGAGGTAAAGCATTTCTTCTGGTATATGTTCTAGCCTCCTGGTACTAATGGGCTTCCTGTTCTATCTCTGCTGGTTCTGGGGAAGCACGTAGGTAGGCTGCCTTCTGCCACTGGGTAGAAGGTCAAGACTGCAGGGTGTGGGTAGCTCATGTCACTAGGACGAGGTTTGGGTCTGTTCACCTTCTGCCACCAAATAGAGCCTTCTGTCACTGGGTGGAGGGTTGGGATACACTTGGCCTGGATCTTTCTCTGCTCTTAGGTGGAGGGCTAGGAGCTGCTAGGTCTGGGTCTCTGTCTGCTGTCAGGGGAAGAACAGGGGAGACACAGGACCTGCTGGCACCGCCAATGCGGGTGGAGGGGCATGTGCTGCTGCCTGGTAGTGGTGGGGTTGCCCCCCTGGTTCTGCCATTGCCATCACTGCAGTTAGACTGACCTCCTGGCAGACTAGGCCCACTGTTAATTGATAGGTATGCAGCATGAGGTGGGTTGACCCTCCCAAGTTCTGTACTGCTACTGCAGGTATAGGTGGAGGGGGTGGGTCAGTTGCTGTCACTAAATAGGAGTCATCCCAACGAAAGTCTTTGCTGGGCTTTCCCTTTCCTGGTCTTCTGGCCGAAGAGAGCAGGCTTTTCATGCTTATTTACTGACTTATTTTTTGCCTATGCTCATTGCCAGTTCTGAGTAGCAGGCCTTTCTAATGCCCAATCCAGATAAATGGGAGATAACAGGAGAACCCAGGACTTGGTGTCATTCTTCAAAATATGAGGTCCCTAGCCAGTCTTTCTTCTCGCTATATTTTAAAGTCCTTTTATGATTTTTCAATTATTTCTAAGGTATTTAGTAGATTTAGGAGGGAGGAAAAGGGAAAAGTAAGTACGTATTTTCTTGTCCCAGAACCCACAACTGTATCTTAATGGACCTGTAAATAATATTAAGTGGCTTGAGAGATGTCACGCTCTTTTCTTCCTTCTTTTTCACTAGGTATTTATTGAGCCCTTTACAAAGTTCTAGGTACTGTTCAAGGTTTTGGGGATCAGTGATGATGAATAAGATGGATAAAAGCCCTACTAGTGAAAATTACATTTTAGTGAGAGAGAGAGAAAAAAAAAATACAAACATGTAATATACAAACGACCTAGGGGTTGGGGGAAAACTTTTAAGCCAATTCAAAAAATGCAGAAGGTAAATAAGATAGACATATTTATCCATCCCAATAGCAATTTGAATTTATAAGGAATATTGGTATTGACACATTATGCCAAACAACTTTTAAAGTGCTCTCTTCTATTGATATCAAATAATAACAACTTTTGAAACTTAGAACAATCCTTAGTAAAAGTTTGTTATCAGCAAGCAGCATAAAATGATAAGGTCAAGTACAAATATGTATGGTTAAAATAAAGATTTAAGGGGAGTGCCCTAGCCGGTTTGGCTCAGTAGATAGTGTGTCAGCCTGTGGACTGAAGGGTTCGATTCTGGTCAAGACCATGAACCTCGGTTGCAGACTTGATCCCTAGCCCCGGTGAGGGCATGTGTGGGAGACAATCAATGGATGTGTCTCTCACACAGATGTTTCTCTGTCTCTCCCCATCCCTTCCACTCTCTCTAAAAATCAATGGAAAAATATACTCAGGTAAGGTTTAACAATAACAACAACAAGATTTATAGGGTAGGGAATAATAGAGTGAAAAAATATAGAATTTTGAGGGCAACCTAAGTTGTAATCTCTGTCAGTTACTAGCTATATGACCTGAGTAAATCACAACTTCTTTAGGTCTTGGTTTATCACCTGTAAAATTCGATTGAACTAGATTATCTCTATGGCTCCTCAAAGCTCCTAAACCTTTCCCTGCCAACCAGTAGAGAAAAGTTTATGCTCTCAACTATTTTTCACACTAATCTAATTAACCACTCCTTACAAAGCTGAAACTGAGAGAATGCACATCAACACTTTATCCCTGGGTCTTAAACCTCCATCACAGAGTCTTTGAGCAATTTAGCTAACATTTACACTCACATCTATATAGATATAGAAAACTTTGTGGAAATATTCCCCAAAAAACTGTTAATAATAGTTTACAATGTATACTTTATCTTATTTAATACGCATTACTTTGTGTTAAGGATATATACACAGTGGGTAAAACGAAAAATGAATCAAATGCTTTGGCACTAGTTGTTATCCTTACTCCCCACTCTTCCAAACTCTCTCCAAGGAATTAGAAACTTACTTCAGAGCAAAAGCTTTCAATATATGACCATAACATCATATTGGGCATCAAGTTTTAAATCTTATTATAATTAATGGTTATTTGTCAGACTGTTTCTTGGAGGATTAATGCCATAACACAAATTTAAAAGTCATTTATGTTGCTCAGTTTTCATCATTAAAGTATACTTAATTAAATCTCCGAAATGGTACCTTGGCATTATACTAAAGCTGTGATTTCATGGAATAAAAATAAGCCATTTGTCAATGAAAATTCCTGGTTTTAAAAGCTATTGTCTTTTAAAATGATCAGTACTTCCTAATTAATGATACCTTATTTATAAAAACAAATGAAAATTTTAAACAAAGTTAGCTGAGTATTCAATTTTATATCTTCATAAAATTATTTTTATCATGATTTAAGTTGATAAAATTGTCAAAATAAGGAGGTCTGAATTTTGAAAAAGAGTAATACGTGCATGTATGTTTGCATCCTTTTTTAGGCTTGTAAGATTTGGATCAATTAACTACCTTCAATTCATAATCTTGTACGATAAATTTCACATTGGATTAGGTTACTGTTCTCTCTGCCTGATATTCCATGAAAGGAAGCATCAAGGAATTTTTGTAGAAGAGCACAAAGTTGGCAAAGGATAGACCACAAATGTTCAAGACTTTTTTTTTAATATATTTTTATTGACTTCAAAGAAGAGAGAGGGCGAGAGAGATAGAAACATCAATGGATGAGAGAGAATCATTGATCGGCTGCCTCCTACATGCCCCCTACTGGTGATCCAGCCCACAATCCAGGCATGTGCCCCTTGACTGGAACTGAACCCAGGACCCTTCAGTCTGCAGGCCAACACTCTATGCACTGAGCCAAACCAGCTAGGGCAAGACTTTTTTTAATGATTAATTAATTATGGCATTATTTATCTAATAACATGGTTTGAATTATTTTTGCTTAGAGGTATTACTTTTATACTGAAGTTTAACCTATCTTTTTTAATCCTAGCTAAGCGACCTTGGGTAAATTATTTAACCTTCCTGAAACCTTGTTTTCCTCATCTATTAAATGAGAATAATAAATTACCTACATCATAGAGTTTGGAAGATTAAATGAGATAATGCCAATAAAGAGTGTGGCATATTGCTCAGCACTTAATGTATGTCCAATGTGCATTAGCTAAGATTATATACAGCACAGATTTATAAATTTTCTTGTATTTGAATCAGATAATCTCGGCAGTTTACTCATCAGTGCAAAATTTCTCACTAATCTACTCTAGGAAAGTGTTTGTGATCAGAAATTATAATGGCAAGCTATACTCAACACATTATATACATGAAAGCTAAATTTTACTACTGACAATAGAAAACAAAGCTACCGAATTTGATAAAATTTATTAAGCATATTATTCCCTTTTAAATGTAAATATTTTTAATTTTATAATTTAATTTTATTTAACTCATGAATTTCATGGCAGAAAGTTATAAATAAAAGCTAGGATTATAGGAATAAACCAATGGCCATTATGTAATTGACATCTTCATTTATAATGGCACAAAAGTATCACTAAGTATCATAGTTGTATTAGAAATCTGAGAAAAGAATCTATCATATAACATCCTGAAGATATATCTTTGTTATCTCTTGGGACTGGCAAAGGAGTAAATAAAAATATCAGAAGAAAGAGCCTAAAGCAACTTTTTCAAATGTTGATAGTTCATATTTTGGTCTCTTCAGTCTCAATGTCAAGTACTAATCTTATTAGTAGAAATTTTTTTTACATACATTATTGTACTTTACATATATTTTTAAGATTTTTAATATTGGGGAATGGAAAACAGAAAAAAACAAAAAACTCCACTCTAATATGTTAAAGAAAAAGTTTATATGGTGAATGAAGGGCAATATCAAGTTGGGAAACAAATCTCTGCATTCAGTAAAAAACAAATATTTATTTTACAGTATAGATGAGACCCTGCTAAGTGTTCCAAGTACCTAAGAGAAAATAAAATAGTAAAGTTTATTAGAGAATGCCAAAACCGGTTTGGCTCAGTGATAGAGTGTCAGCCTGCGGACTGAAAGGTCCCAGGTTCGATTCCGGTCAAGGGCATGTACCTGGGTTGCGGGCACATCCCCGGTGGGGGATGTGCAGGAGGGACTCATTGATGGTTCTCTCTCATCGATGTTTCTGACTCTCTATCTCTCTCCCTTCCTCTCTGTAAAAAATCAATAAAAAAAAAAAGTTTATTAGAGAAAATATATGAGAATCAACTTAGTACCTTTCATGGCCTCTTCAAAAGAGCAAGGTCTTGCTGGACTAGATATTTCCTTCTTCACATTTACATTCAAAGCACCAGCTGCTGCTATTAAGAAAAAAAAAAAGATTAATGCTCTAACCCCAACTGAGCTACCCAGCCAGGACAGATCTTCTAAATTTTTAACATTTCAATTGCTCTTAACTGCTCTGGTTTCTAAAGCATCTATTTTGCCTAAATGCTTAAAATTATGTTTAAAATATTTATTCATCAGCAGTCTTTGATATTTTTTATTATACAGATTAGAAAATGTTATAGGCATATAACTCTTATTTGTGATTCTTATTACTTATCATGACAAGCATATCTCTTCTCTCTCCCAAAAGGCAATCCTGTAAACCATCTAGGCTAAATTATTAGCAGTTTCCCAAAGTTGTTACTTTTATTTTTCTGCACACTAGAGAAACTCAATGAATGTTAATTCTTACTAAAGAGTAAGCTGTATGATAACTTTTCAGAGCATTCCTAGCTTTTCTTTTCTTTCTTTTTCAAAAGCCATGCTCTTTTTTAAAAAAATTATTTTTAATTTCAGAGAGAAAGGAAGAAGGAGAGAGAGACAGAAACATCAATGATGAGAGAGAATCATTGATTGATTGTCTCCTACACGCTTCCTACTGGGGATCCAGCCCCTAACCGGGAATCCAACTGTGACTCCTAGTTCATAGGTGGACACTCAACCACTGAGCCACACCAGCCAGGCTACCACTTTTTCGTTTTGGTTGGCTGGTCTTCATATTCTTCCAAAGTACCAGAAATTAATCATTCATTTTAGTTCAGACTTTTTTATTTTGACATACCTGGGTCTGGAGTGTAAGTAAATGGTTGAACATCATGAGATCTTCCAGCATTGGTCACTACATATATTCCCACTGATACTGGCAAAGTTATATGTTGGTCATGATATGGGGGAACCTTTACAATAAGATGATTCTAATTGAAAGAAAATTATAAGAGTCAGAAAAGAAGCAATATTTAAATAAAAAAATTGAAATGAAAATTATAATTAAGTATATTTCTTATAAGCAATAAAGGTCAAAAGTCTGACTAGAAAAATTATTTTAAAGCTCAGGTTCATAGACATCAGGATATTAATCTTTTTAAAAAAAATATATTTTATTGCCGAAACCGGTTTGGCTCAGTGGATAGAGCGTCAGCTTGCGGACTGAAAGGTCCCAGGTTCGATTCCGGTCAAGGGCATGTACCTGGGTTGCGGGCACATACCCAGTAGGGAGTGTGCAGGAGGCAGCTGATCGATGTTTCTCTCATCATCGATGTTTCTAACTCTCTATCTCTCTCCCTTCCTCTCTGTAAAAAATCAATAAAATATATTGATTGATGTTAAAATATTTTATTGATTTTTTTTTTTTGACAGAGAGGATACCACGTGTGGGTGCGTACCACATGCAGGTGCGTACATACAGTGCAATTGAAATACCACGTGCGGGTGCGTACATACAGTGCAACAAATAGGCTTCAGTTTACCCAAATTAAGTCAAATTTACCCTCATTTAACCAAGTAGGGTTCAGTCTACCCTAACCCTGGAAATCAAAGTTATTTTTTTGTCAGAATAGTGGCAGAAACATCCTTATAAGAAAAGGAAAGTTCATAAATGCTTCACCAGCAGTTACTCAAGGTTGCCACATCTTCTTGGAAGATACTGTGAACAATATTGGACGTATTCTCTTCTTCGTTGGTACAATATAGTAATGGGAAGGAACATCAAGGGATGGTGATTATGCTTTTGTACAGGGGACAAGATATGCAGGAGGCAAATGATGACAGCTGAAGGTGAAGTGAATTTGATGACATTTTTTACTTAGACTATAGTTGGTTGACTAAGTTGAAAAGAACATGTGACAACGCCAAGGTTAAGGCTTTAATTTCAGAGCATTTAATTTGTGTCTAAGATTTTTCTTAAAACACGAAAGAATTACAAACTTTTTCGTGTTAATATTTTTTGATAAACTGGATATAAAGTTTCAATTTTTTGCCTATTCTAGCTCTCTGCTAGCTTTCATGTGCTCTTTTCTATTTTTATCAGCATTTGATGCTATATTTTAGGCTTTGAGTATTTTACACATTACTATGTTCCTGCTTCTCTGTTCTCTATGATCTATACCTAAACATACTACCATTTTTCTAGTCTTCTATCTGATTTGCATATAAATTTGTTCTCTTCTGTTGTCTCAATACTTGAGTTTGCTCCTATTTGCTCTACATACTAATTAAGTTATTTTTCTCTCCTTGTTTTCAAGGTCTTTTTTCTTATCTAAAAAGACATAGTGAGTGCCTACAAATACACACTCTTTAATACAGGTGTAACAAATTGTTCTTCTGAATGCAAAAAGGTAACTAACAAACATAAAAACACTTGGAACATAGATACTTAATAAAAAAAATTTTTCTTTGATTTAACTAATAGTAGGTTAAGATAATCCAAATCCCCAGAACAAATAAATATTAAGAAAGAAATGTTTCATTTATTAGCAATGCAATTTGCTAATGCTTTTAAACTTTTTTAAAATAGAGAATTGTCACTTCTAGCATCAGTGGCATAGTTGTATTTCAGTTAAAGAAACTCTAGAAACTTTAAATGATTTCTATCAATCCCATATAAAGAAAAAAATTAACCTTTTGATTCAGGAAATTTTGGAACAAAACCGAATTTCTCAGAGAGTAAACAATCAAACTATAAAAAGTCTTAAATTAGTCCAGGGGGCGTGGCTCAGTGGTTGAGCAAGGACCTCTGAACCAAGATTCCTGGCTGCAGGCTCCCCGGAGCGGGGGAGGGGGATGGAATATGCAGGAGGCAGCCAATGGATGATTCTCTCTCACTGTTAAAGCTTCTATCTCTCTCTCCCCTCCATCCTCTTTGAAATCAATAAAATAAAAATTTTTAGTCTTAAAATTATACCTGATGAAATAATTCCATGTCGATTTCAGCTTCTGACTTCCAAGAGTTTTCATCTGATTGAAACAAAAACAGTGATTTAATAAAATTTTGATTTTTTTTTCTTTGTAGCTATAACTATAGCTTTATAACAAACTGAAACATGCAACAATCTCTATATCAGTAGTATTATGTCTACTTACCAGAAACATTTTCTTGGAAAATCACTTTAGTTCCTTTCAGAAAGTTCTTGCCAATTAAAAATACTTCTTCCTCTCCTTTCACTGAACAGCTATGCAAACTTTTCTTTAAAATTTCTGGCACTCCTGCTGGCTGAGCTGTGGGTATACATAAGCATTCCATAAAAAGAACCACCAACACATTTCTTATCTAAAATCAACCCTCAATTTTCTAGTTCTAGAAGTTGTCTTTGTTAACCTCTAAATTGACTTCCTTTATTTTAAACTTTACTTTTACCCTAACAGAGAACAACAACAACAAAAAAAAAAAAAATAGAAAAGGCCATATTAATTTTTAATGACTCTTGCAAGATTGTATAAGAATGGGTTAATGTCTAAGACAGTGGTTCCCAACCATTTTTGGCCATGCCCCACCTAAGCATCTTTAAAATCTTGATGCCCCCGCCCTCCCTTGTGACATATAATTCCTATTATTCAAAAAGTGAACTCCTATTCACATGGAGGAAGCCTAAAAGGTCATTAATTTGGTCTAAACAAGCTTCCAAAGAACATGGCATTCATGAAAGAGAAAAACAAAAGAACTAAAGAATAGTTGAAGTACTGAGGAAGAAACACTAAGAAATTGTTTTTAAAAATAATAATAATATGAAGTGATATGAAAAATAGCAAATAAAGTTTCAAAACATAATAGAGAACTGAAATGCATAACTATGTCAAAATATATATTTATATACTGTATTTTAGGCCCCTAGAACCATAACAAATGCAAAAATTCATTGTTAATAACTCATTCTCAAATTGCCCCCCTTAAAAATCAAATTGCCCCCCTGTGGGGCATATGCCCCACGCTGGGAACCACTGGTCTAAGATGAGGTTTTAATTTGTCATCTTTGTTTTCTCATTACAGGAATAAAAAAGTTTTAAAACATGAACTTGAGTATGTTTTTGTCTTAATATTTTTTAAAAAACTTCAACCTAAAAATATGCTTATCCCACAATTCTAATCTTAAAAATGTCAGCTATGTTATGCCATTATAAGACTTCTGAGGTAATGAGTGTCTCTGGGTGGTACTGGGGCTCCTTTAAGGATCTAGATCCAGGAGTCAGAGAATACATACCAACAGAGTACCTGAACACAGACTGCATCCAATTCAGAATAATTCTACATGGAATTTCCCTGAACTGGGTGGGATACTCTGAGATTAAAAAAGAAAATGCAGCCGAAACCGGTTTGGCTCAGTGGATAGAGCGTCAGCCTGCGGACTGAAGGGTCCCAGGTTCCATTCCGGTCAAGGGCATGTACCTTGGTTGCGGGCACATCCCCAGTGGGAGTGTGCAGGAGGCAGCTGATCCATGTTTCTCTCTCATCGATGTTTCTGGCTCTCTCTCTCTCTCTCCCCTCCTCTCTGTAAAAAATCAATAAAATATATTTTTAAAAAAAGGAAAAAAAAGAAAGAAAATGCACTTGATTTCTATTACAAAAACTAACAAACCACTACTAAAATTAACAAAGAGGTTGACAAGCACTGAAGAGCTAGATCTAATGAATAAATTATAATCAGCTTACCAACTTCCTCCTGCCAGGATTTCCTTAAGGAAATTTATTAGGTATTGCTCAGCAAATAGGTTCCAAAGTCAAATAAATCAGGGAAATAAATACTGGGCTAAGCAAAACTAAATGAACAAAAGGATTTCTTCAAGAATTTCATATTCTGATATACACTAAATATCCAAGAAGCGGCATATAGTATAACTCCAGAAACATTCCTCCTTATTGACACCTAAGGACTAGTCTTCTACCAGAATACTTTCTCGGATACTGGTGTATGTAAGGAAATATCTGTTAAGTGCTCAAAATCTGTTCCCCATAAAATTAAGCACTTTGACATAGATACACTATTTTCTAAAAAATTAAATTTATTGGGGTTACATTGGTTAATGAAATTACACTATTTGTTGTTTTAGTAAACCCTTACAACATTTATACTGCCAAAGTAAGCTTATATATGCCTTGTATAAGTCATCAACTTCTAAATTAATGAGATATTCCACTATACTTTAGGAAAAGTTTAAGTTTCTTCTTCTTAGATACTTTTATTTAACTAGAGGCTCAATGCACAAAATTTGTGCAAAGGGCTTGGTCCCTGCCACAGTGGCTGCCTTAGCCCTTGCAGCCCCTGGCTTTGTCTGGAAGGACGTCCGGTTTAATTAGCATATGATACTTTTATTATTATAGACTAGAGGCCTGGTGCACAAAATTCGTGTGCAAGGTGTGTGTGTGTGTTTCTCAGCCTGGCCTGCACCCTCTCGCAATCCAGGACTGCTGGCTCCTAACTGCTTGCCTGCCTGATCACTCCTAACCACTCACCTGCCTGCCTAACCGTCCTAACCACCTCTGTCTTGGCCCCTGCTGCCATGGCTTCGTTTGTAAGGACATCTGGAAGGTCGTTTGGCTGTTCAGTCTAATTAGCATATCACGCTTTTATTATTGTAGACAGTTCATTTTATCTTTACAAGAATGTAATGAGGTAAACTGTTATGAAAACATTCACTGCTCCTCTTTCCTTAGTTGCAAGGCTGTAATTCTCACTTCACTCACATCAGAATGGCCACATAACTGTGTGAATAATGAAATGTGAATTGAAGTAATATGCCAGTTCTAAACAAAAGTTTGAAGAGCCTCACATGGTTGGACCATCTCTTTTTCCTCCACTATAAAATGGCAATATCCCAGAGAAGGGCAGTTTCTTCAGCCTGGATCCCAGAGTGGAAGTGATTCCATAACACAGCCAATACCATAAAGTGAGGGAGGAGTAAAACTTTGTTGTTTTAAGGCACTGAGGGTTTTTTAAAAAATATTTTTTATTGATTTCAGAGAGGAAGGGAGAGGGAGATAGAAACATCAATGATGAAAAAGAATCACCTATTGGCTGCCTCCTGTACACCCCCCACTGGGAACCGAGCCTGCAACCTGGGCATGTGCTCTTGGCTGGAATCGAACCCAGGAATCTTCAGTCCTCAGGCCGATGCTCGATCCACTGAGCCAAACCAGCCAGGGCAAGGCATTGAGGTTTTTGTTTTGTTTTTTGGTTGCTTATTACTGCATTATCATTTAGCTTTTTAGTTTTTTCTTAGATTGTATCACTCACTAATACTAACAAGTAAGTATCCTATCCTTATTAAATATCCTATCCTTATTAAGTATTTAAATGGCAAATAACATCTTCAGCAAAGTCTGAGAGTTTAAAGAAATTGTGAATACACATATATACAAACACACTGTCTAGAACAGCCGTGGGCAAACTACGGCCCGCAGGCCGGATCCGGCCCATTTGAAATGAATAAAACTATTGAAAAAAAAGACCGTACCCTTTTATGTAATGATGTTTACTTTGAATTTATATTAGTTCACACAAATACTCCATCCATGCTTTTGTTCCGGCCCTCCGGTCCAGTTTAAGAACCCAGTGTGGCCCTCGAGTCAAAAAGTTTGCCCACCCCTGGTCTAGGGTTAATGTATGAACAGAATGGAAATAGCTATTGGTCAGAAGCTGGCAATTACATAACCTTTTAAAATTTTTATTTATTTATTTATTTATTTATTTTTACCATTTTATTTTTTTATTATTTTTTAAATTGTTTTATTGCTTAAAGTATTACAACGAGTATTATATATGTCTCCTTTCTTTTTCTCCCCTTGCCCTTCCCCTAGCCTCCCCTCCCTGCCAGTGTCTTACCCTCCCCTCCTGCCCCACAACCCTCCCTGGCCTTCCTGCTGTAGTTTGTCAGTCTGCTCGAGGCTGCTCTGCCTCTGTATCTATTTTTACATAACCTTTTTTAAAATATATTTTTTATATTTTCTATGGAGCTAGCGCTACATAACCTTTTTAAATGAAAAATTTACTGAACTAATTTACAACTTTGTGGAGTAACTCTGCGACTAAATATTTGTTTTTTAAGGGACATTAAAAATATGGTAAATATTATTTTTACTAGCAAACAATAAGAGGTGCAAAGTTATATAAATATATTGTATTAACAAAATGAATGGAAGTCTGTAACTTTTCCCCCCATTTTCAAATACTATGTGGAAATTCCACATCACTCATGATTATCAAATTTTTTTTCCTGTCTAATTTTTCCTTTCATGTATTAAAGGTCTAAGATAGCAAAACAGGTCCCTGTGAAGGTACAATGTATATTTATCTCCTATATATTTATGTTTACATTACATAAGAACTAGTCTGTTGCTGTTCAAGATAATTTAACTTTAAACTTTTGACCTTAGGGGAGAGAAAAGAAATAGAACTTTTTGATAGTGTGGTAAAAACATTGAACTATTTTAGTAAAAGGTAACAGAGAAGACTGTGACAGTGTATACTTTGCGCTAGATAAATAAAGGCTCTTTGAAAAAAGTAAATAAGTAAATAAACTTTTGACCTGAAAAAGTCTTTTCTATTAAAAAAAGTTTAATGGTAACCTAACAGGACAGACTTCATACTAAACAGAACTAAAGTCAGGATTATTTAAGCATTAACTGTTTTAGTTTTATCTTTAATTAATTAGTAAGCTGATTCTTGAAAGTGTTTAAAAAATAATGACACAAAATAGTAGCCACCTTTCTGGTATTATAAAAACAGTGTGTTTATAGATGCTTTCAAATTGTGGTCTCAAGAAACAAGGCTGAAAAAAGTAATATTTGAATACTGAAAAACAAAAAAGCAAATATTTCAACCTGTCAAAAGAATTAGTAAAGCTTTTTAATTATCATGTCTGTGAAGAGAAGAAAAGTTTACTCAATGTATTTTTAAGTTGTAAGACAGACAAGGAAGGTAGAACTTATTAAATTCAGTCAGATTTACTATAATAAACATAAAATAAAATCTAATGTACATTATTAAAGAAAGCTATGATTAATTTTGCTGTATTAAACAAATTACTACAGTCTTTGGGCAAGGGAAAAATGAAACAAACTAAATGGGACTACATCAAACTAAAAAGTTTTTGCATTGCTGGTGTGGCTCAGTTGGTTGAGCATCATTTCATGCACCTAGTGTACATGCCTGGGTTGTAGGCTCAGTCACCACTAGGGGCCGTGCAAGAGGCAGCCTATCAATGTTACTCTTTCTCATCTCCCTTCCTCTCTCTAAAATCAATAAAAAATACTTTTTAAAAGTTTTGCATAGCAAAGGAAATCATCGATAAAATGAAAAGACAACCTACTGAACAGAAGAAGAACCATAATGACATATCACCTCACACCTGTCAGAATGCCTATCATTAAGTCAACCAACAACACAAGTGTTGGCGAGGATGTGGCGAAAAGGGTACCCTTGTGTACTGTAGGTGAGGATATTGGGAGGAGCACTTTGTGAAGTGTATGATTGTCTGACTACTCTGCTGTATACTTGAAAATAATGCAAAATAATACTGAAAATAAACTGTAACAAAAAAATTACTACTGGCAGGTAATTACCAAAAAAGTATAAAGATCTATATTCTTAATTTGATAAAAGTATAATTAAATAATATAAACACTGTATCAAAACAAAAAAAAGCCATATATATCGTTACTGTCTGGAGAAATCTAAATATGTTAAGAATGTAAAGGGGGATGATTCTTCCATTCCCTTAAAAACAAACAAAAATAGACAATGAATCCAATGGCCACTGTTAAACCAACAAGCAGAAGTAAGAGGTCACAAGGTACAACATGAATTCTGGCATTAGGCCTGTCTTCCATTGAGTATCTCTAGATGGAGTATCAAGAATCTGTTTCCTCTCCTCCCTTCCATGTCTACCACCTTTTGGCCCCTCTTCCTTTTCCACCTCCCTCTCATCTTCCTGTTTCCTTCTACCTCCCATTCCAATTGTAACCCTTCTTACTAACCTATTTCCTTTTCACTTCTCATTCTACTCCAACTGCTCAAACTGGCCAAAATTATTGTATTTATGGAAATAAACACAAATCAGAACCTTTAATAGAACAGACATTCTTACTTTTAATTTTAAAAAGATTTTGGGGTTCTTTGCTTCATATGTATTATTTATATGTTTATTTTTCCTTGCCCCTCATACACTCCACCTCAAAGCCTAAATTCAAACCTTAGGCTCTCTGAAGTAGTCAGGGTAAAATTCAAATTCTTTAGCTCAACACACAAGTCTCTTTATGAAAGAGAATCTGCCTAGCTCTACTAGCCTCAAATCTTACCACTTCTTCAGAGATATCTTTTTGTTTCAATCACATCAAACTATTTTTAATTCCTGTAAAAGAAGCATACTCTTTCATTGAATATATTTATATACTGCTCCTTCTACCCAGAATGAACTTCATCTAAAATCCCTTTCTGCTGGGTATAC
The DNA here is from genome assembly GCF_000327345.1 of Myotis davidii. Lineage (NCBI taxonomy): Eukaryota > Metazoa > Chordata > Mammalia > Chiroptera > Vespertilionidae > Myotis > Myotis davidii. The sequence continues at coordinate 833,488 of NW_006288601.1, forward strand.
CTCTATTTGTCCTTGAAGATATAGGACACATTTTACCATCACTAAGCAGTATGGATTAGATGTTCTTCTTTTCTACATTTCCACTGTACCTTACTCATGCCTTTATATCATTTTATAATATAATAGGGAGTTTGCTTGTCTGTTTTCACCCTAGCCTGCTAGTTCTGTAAGCTCCTTAAGCTATCATGTCTTTACTTCTAGAGTTGGGCACATTGTAACTATCCACTAAGATAACTATGAAGCTTTCTCAAAACCATACAGAGATCTACTTTTGGAGATTAAGTAGCATGTGTTTTGTTTTTTTTCAATGAAGTAAGAGGGACTTTAACAGATAGCCAGGATTGAGAAGCACTGCATTTATACTGAATGACAATGAGACACTATTTTGTTAGAATACTGTACTGTTTCTATGAACCAAACTTCAGCCTTAATAAGCACAACAAATAAAAAAAGATACCTCACTGGAACAATTTTATTGCCTGCCAAAAGTTGTTGTCTGAGCCCGCAAATATGAAAAAATTTAGTAATATATCAGTTTTAAAAAACAGGTCAAACAAAATGGCTGATGAACAGAGACAAAATGACCAAATTTAAACTGATCAAAGAACTTAGTTCATTTCAGTATTTTCAGAAAAACGATAAGACAGTAACAGTATAGAAAAATGAATAAAAGAATTATGATAAAAAACAACTGTTTTCTATAAGTCATAAGATAGATTTCAGAGAACTGTTAAACAAGAAACTGTCTACCATATGGTCCAGCTATTTTACTCGAAGGTATATAGCCAAGAGAATGAAAAACACAGGTCCACACAAAAATTTGTACACATGTGCTCATAGCAGCATTACAATAGCCAAAAAGTGGGGGAAAAACAAATGTCCATCAATAACTTAAGGAATAAACAAAATGTGGTATATTCAAACAATGGAATATCATTCCACTGTAAAGAAAGAATGAAGAACTGATATATGATCCAATATTGATGGACCTTGAAAATATTATGCCAAGTGAAAGAAGCCAAACAAAAAGGCCACATATTACACGATTTCATTTATTTTTATTTATTTAAACATTGTTCTTTTTAAAATATATATATATTTGTTAAACAATACAGCAAGACTGTCTGACCAACCTATACACCTTTGGTAATATATTTAATGAAAACTTCTAATGATCAAATAAAATTACATTTTGAACACAGAATGATAACATTCATTAAATAGGATGATAGATCTTTAAAAAAATCAAATCATTAACCCATTAGGAGGAGTGTACAGATCAAGAGGATTAGATTCTTGCCTAAATGATTAGATCTAAGTGATTTTCATAGAAATTACCATTAGAAATATTTTAAGCTAGTTATACAATGTTTGGAGAAAAAAATCAGTGTGCACGAAATTCTATGAAAATAGCAACAGTACTAAGAAATATGAAAGCTAAAGAGCTTTCATGTAAATTTACTTGCAAATTATTATTCTAACATGTCCTCTTCCAAAACAGATATGGGAAGTACACTGCAAAAGGTACTCCTTTCTTTAAAAGAAAGTACTGCCTATGTTTATCTAATACAGTTTCTCTAAGCTGATGGCATGTGCCCAACAGTCAACTAAAGGGATAAAAATGAATATTCTATACTTCATAATAAATGATATCTACAAAATATAATAGAAGGGATAATATAGGTATTCAAGTAAAATCCCCCAATACAAATTTTGATCTATTTTCTAAAGTTATTAAAAAATCTAAATTACAGCCCAGCCAGCGTGGCTCAGTGGTTGAGCATCAACCTACAAACCAAGAGGTCCCATTTCGAGTCCTGGTTCGATTCCTGGTCAGGCACATGCCCAGGTTGCGGGCTTAGTCCCCAGTGTGAGGCATGTAGGAGGTAGCCAATCAATGATTCTTATCATTGATGTTTCTCTCTCTCTCCCCCGCTCCCTCTCCCTTCCTCTCTGAAATCAATAAAAATATATTTTTAAAAAATCTAAATTACAAAACATAAATCTCCTAGGTAGAGGAAACAGGTCTCTAACCTAATTTCATACTGTAACCATAGTTCTAACCATGCAGAGGCTATGGCTACAATAAAATGAATTGTTCAAACTTGATTTTTCAGCACTGCAATTTAAGTGATCATGGTGGCAATATAACGTAGTGGCTAAAAGCACAAGCTTAGAATCCTGGTCTTACTATTTACTAGCTGAGGAAGTAATTTAATCCCTTTAAGTCTCAGTTTTATCACCTGTAAAATGGAATCCATATATACTGTGATGGTGAGGTTTAAATAATATAATGCCTATAAAGTGGTTAAGAAAATTCCTCGCACACAGAGTTCAAAACATGATAACTTTTATTATTAGCTATATATGCCTTCCCCTGTATGCTGCTTCTTAGGGCTTTCATTTTTCACTTCAGACATAACCTCCCAGGAGGATACTTTTTTGACAATGTGGACATATATTATCATTAATGGTGATAATTAACAAATGATAATAATAATTGCAGATAGCCCTAACCGGTTTGGCTCAGTCGATAGAGCGCCGGCCTGCGGACTCAAGGGTTCCGGGTTCGATTCCGGTCAAGGCATATACCTTGGTTGCGGGCACATCCCCAGTAGGGAGTGTGCAGGAGGCAGCTGATCAATGTTTCTCTCTCATTGATGTTTCTAACTCTCTATCCGTTTCCTTTCCTCTCTGTAAAAAATCAATAAAATATATTGAAAAATATATATGTTATAATAATTGCAGATAAAAAACTTTAGAAAATCATGTTTTCTATTTCTTTCATATTTTCTACCACCTTTAGCTGGATGTACCGTAGCTATACTTTAACAAATGAATGAATAGAAAAATGAAGAAATAAATGAACAAAGTAATGAGAGAAGGAACAAACAATTAAATAAAGTTGGCAACCATCTCCCAGTCCCTGCTAAAGCATATGGTCTGAATTATCTAGCATTTCCTGGGTCTGGCCTTCAGAGAGTAGCTATGGTCAGACTCAAAGTATTGGAACTCCATCCCAATAATATTCAAGTTGGGACGTCTTGTGAATTACAGTAAATTCAAAATTGAAGTACCCCTATTAGAAAAGCTTTAGAACTCAATAAACCATCTACAGATTATTTACTCTGTCCCTATTTGAATGTGGTAGAATGAACATGGAACCTATGATCTTTAAGAGTAGCCGAGTTATAACTGAACATTACACAGAAATCACCCAAGGAAATACTAATATTAAAACAAATTTTTCATAATAATGAAAAAGAGAAATCCATTTGAGCTGTCTTAAGATCAAAAAGATATTTCAGTACTTTCTTTTTAAAATTAGGATGTTTGCTAAGCTAAAGTGTGGGTACAATAATTTCTGAGAAAATTAAAAGGAAATGCAAGATTTATAAAGGATACATAATTTGACAAAACTAAGCTACAATTAAATAACAAAGGCTCTGTAACTGTCCTAAAGGGAAGCAAGGTCAAAATATTCATAACATCCCAATAGGAAATTTAACTGAATGGAATGGGTCTCATCCATTCTTTTGAATTCAGTTATAAATTACAAAGAAAAAATGCCAAAGAAAATTACACTTGATGAAAATCTTCTTGTGTATAAAGGAAAAAATTTACTATTTATTACTTGTAATAATACTGATTAAGGGGAAATCAGAATATATGATGAGGTGCATTCAACAGCATGATTGAATTTAGACACACACACGTCATTTACTTTCTATGCCAAGTTTAGCAAAGTAAGAATTTCATTTTTCATTTCTCAATGCTGTACTATAATACTCTTATTTGTAATCAGAACTCTAACCGCTGCATATTTATAAAGTTCTGCTTACCTTACTGTTTCTTTTCTTTTGGTATAGTTGACATAAATTATTATATTATTCTCAAGTATATAACATAGTGATTTGATATTTTCATACCTTATGACATGACCACCACAGTAAGTCACTGAACAAAATTATATTATTAGATATATTCCCTGTGTTATATATTACATACCTGTGACTTATCAATATATATAAAAGCCTAAGCGACCGTCTGACCATTCACTCGGTAGGTATGACATGCAATGACCATCAGGGGGCAGACACTTCAATCAGTAGAGGAGGGAGCCCGATTCCTCACAGAATCCGCAGTGTGTTAGGTTGCTGCTGGGGCACTGTCAGCCCCAAATCTGCTTCACCCACACCCTGGACCCATCGGGGGATGTTGGAGGCCCGGGGCCCATGTACCGGTGGGGTCCCCAGGCCTGGCCTGTGCCCTCTTGCAATTTGGGATCCCTCAGGGGATGTCAGAGAGCTGGTTTTGGCCTGATCCCAGAGGCCAGGCCGAGGGACCCCACAGGTACACATATCTGTGCACTGGGCCTCTAGTTTATTTTATAATTGGAAGTTTGTACCTCTTATTCCTTTACATTTTCACCCATACTCTCCTTCCCCCTCTGTCAACCAACCATTTATTCTCTGTGTCTAGGCTTCTGTTTCTGTTTTGTTTGTTCATTTGTTTCTGTTTTTGTTAGATTCTACATATAAATAAAATCATACAGTATTTGTTTATCTGTCTGACTTATTTCACTCAGCATAATGCCCTCTGGGCCCATTCATGTTGTTACAAATGTTAAGATTTCTTTTTTGTTATAACTGAGTAATATTCAATTGTGTGTATAAATACATCTTTTTTATTTATCATTTATCTGCTGATGGATACCCAGGTTGATTCCATTTCCTGGCTTTTGTAAATAATACTGCAATGAACATAGGTAGGTGCATGTATCTTTTACCTACCTTTTCTTATGTTCAAAATACAGGGTCATAGCAATTTATCACACAGTGAAAATGCTGGGAAAATCCTTTGGCTTTTCAATTTACTTCTGGTAAACTACTTACAGTACGTCTTAAATCAGTATAGGACGATATTGGAAAACTACAAAATGCTACACATCCTTTGAATTTTATTCAAAATTATCCATCTTTAGTCTAGAAAATTTGACCATAGCTTTTAATGCTTCAAATTTTGAGTGATCAAAAGCTTGAGTATGTGAAACATCTGAAATTTAGACTGCCTGAAAGATTATAGAAATGAAAAAACACCTCCATATATTTAATACCTCCTCCTTTCTTCCGCACCTCCCCGTCCCCATCACCCCCCCATCCCGCATCCACCCATCCTGCTGCCTGGCCTGTGTGCGCTGGCAATATCTCCTACTTTCTTACTTACTACATAAAATCGGAGAAGAGGGTGTCTGCAGTGTCAAAGTGGAGCCATCTTTCCTTGTGATATTAACTCGAAAAACCAATCTGGCACGAGTGCTTTTCTTCTTGGAACCAGCAATTCCTATTCTGGCTTCAACATCAGCATTTCTCAATTTCAATATCCCTACACAGTCCACCCTAAAAACAGAAAAAAGTACATTAACTGATATTTTCTGTTGTACATATGATACAGTATTTTTAATAAAACAAGTTTCTTTCTTTTAAAGTTGCTTCATTATTAATTTCTGAATATGTAATATAATTATAAGATTCCAATTTCAAAACGTATAGAAGGGTAAATCATGAATATTCCTAATTCCTAATATTGTATTCTTTTTATTTGTAATGGGAAAAACAACAAAAAAGTAAAATTACTATTTTAAAATCTGAACATAAGTAATAATTTACAAAAGGTACTTTTTTTTAAATATATTTTTTATTGATTAAGATATTACATATGTGTCCTTGTCCCCACGTTACCCTCTACCCCCCCCCGGTCATGTCCTCCCCTCCCCCCCATTGTCCGTGTCCATTGGTTAGGCCTATATGCCTGCTCACTGTCAGCTTCTTGAAGAAACCCAACAAAAGCAACAATAACCTTTGCTTTTCTCATAGCTCATCTTGATACAATAAATGTCTGTGCTGCC
>NW_006288601.1:840993-871798 GCF_000327345.1 Myotis davidii
ACTTCCGCAGCTCCTCTGGCTCTCAGTGTGCTTTTCTTTCCTTCTAGTTGTAGAATTTACACTCAGCCAGCCTTCCTGTAGTTCTGGATGATGTCCGCTCTGTCCTTTTGTTGTACTTTTCAATTGTTGTGGGAGGCAGCAATTTCCTGGTGTTTATCTATGCCGCCATCTTAGTTTTTTCTACAAAAGGTACTTTTGCTGTGTTATTTTTTAAATAAATAAATTTAGCCTCTGTCTTTTGGCAGTTAATTCAGATACCGAGGAATTGGGTTTATTTTTTAAAATATTAGCAATTATCCCAACAAGAAGGGGACACTAAGTAGCCATAAAAACATATGATATAGGATATTTAATGTTATGGGAAAATGCTAATAAGTAAAAAGCAGGTTACAGAACAGTGGGCACAATATTATTTCAATTTTATCAGAAAGGATGGAAAGATGAGTATCAAAATAGAGGTTAGCCCTAGCCAGTTAGGCTCATGAATAGAGCATCAGCTGTGGTTATTTCTGGGAAGTTGGCTTTTAAGGGGTATCATATTAGCTTTTTATGATTTTTTTAATTTATTATTTTCAATTATTCTGTACTAGAGGCCCGGTGCACTAACACTTCTAATACTTTTCAGGCAATGAAAATACCTAGAGTCCCAGAACATACTTTTTTTTATAATATAGAAAAATAAGAACAGAAGGTAAATTTAGACTAGCAATATGCTTTTGCACACCAAGATCGGTCAAGGTGTGCCCTCACCAGTGTGGCCCAGTTGGTTGGGCATAGTCTTGTGCACCAGGAGGTTGTCGTGTTGATTCCCAGTCAAGGGCACATGCAGTGCTGTGACCTCAATCTCCGGAAGGGAGCCTGCAGGAGGCAGCTAATTGATGTTACATTCTCACATTGATGTGTTTTTTCTCTCTCTCCCTCTCCCTTATCCTCTCTTTAAAAATCAATTAACTATTCTTTTTAAAAATTAATTAACTAATTAAAAGATGGGTCAAGGAGCCATAAATGATCTCTGTTAAATAGCTTCTAAAACAAACATTAAGAAAACAGAAATTAGGAAAGCAAACCAAATTGTAATTTTTATTTTTAATGTTAATATTGTTGATCCCAAAAATAAGCATATTATTTTCCAAAAAGCCAGCATTCCACCGGGCTTTTATTTCCCTGCCTTTCATGACAGGAATTCTCTAGCAAAGAGTAGGAGTTGATTTTAACCCCTTACCATTCTTTAGTAATCTATTTTTATAAACATTTTAATAAAGTACTCAAAATCTTGTAGAAACTAAAAAATGTTCTTACCTACAATATATAGAGAGAACAAAAAATTTTTTACCAAGTACTTACGCTAGTGTCATGTTGTTGTTCGGATCAAGGCCAACTTCTATAACAGTAGTGCCTTCAATGTCCACTTCTTTGCAGGGAGTTGTATTTCGCCCAGTTACCCTGCAGGCCTGATAAAATCCATGTGGTTTCACTCGACCAGAGTCATTACCCACAAACACTTGCAACACTACTGGCTCATTATGGCCTTCCAGCTGGAGTGAGATAACATGGAGCATAAACACGAATTAGCCTTTCAAATAATCAAATTGAAAATTAAGCATTTAGTACCAAGTCTTATACTTATAACTGGGTTATAATAAAGACATAATTTAAATCCTCAAGAAAAAGAGAGGTAAAATATTTTCATAAAGGAAAGTTGACTAAGTTTCTGCAGAAAATCTTAAGTTTAAATTTCTCACTTGCCTGTTACTTGTTTTGAGTTTAGGGGACTGAGGATTGATTGATGTAGTACAAGCATGTCAAATTTGCAGCACACAATGAATATTTTTGCGGCCCAGCCAATATAATGGTATGTAAAAAACGTTTTGCCCCGCTGGCGTGGCTCAGTGGTTGAGCATCGACCTATGAACCAGGAGGTCACGATGGTTCGATTCCCGGTCAGGGCATATGCCTGGGTTGCAGGCTCCATCCCCCGTGTGGGGTGAGCATGAGGCAGCCGATCAGTGACTCTCTCTCATCATTGATGTTTCTATCTCTCTCTCCCTCTCCTTTCCTCTCTGAAATCAGTAAAAATAGTTTTAAAAAAACACGTTTTAATAAAAATTTCATAACTTAATTTTTACAATAACCTGTTATACATAATTATTAATAACGAACTACAAGGCCTTACGCGCCTTATGCACAGGCGCACCATTTCTCTCCACTAATACCAGCAGCGAATATTTTAGCAGCCAAATGCCATGTCCTTCGTCTTGGACTGACTTGTTTGGTGTGTGCAACAGGAAACATTTCGCTTTTGGAGAACAAAAAAAAAATAGGTTTATTTGTGTTACGCTTATTAATTTGTGCAGTTATTCAGTGTCTGATAAGTTAAAGTTCAAGAAAAAATTTTAGTTTTTATTAAAATGTCCTATTATTTTATGTTAACGATTACTCATTTATTTCAGCCCATTGTATTCAGCATGTTTCTATCGAAATAAACCTACGTTTCTATGAAAATTGAAGTTTTTGTTTTTTTGCAGTCCACATAAACTTAAACCTTGTTTATTTGGCCCATGTTAGCCTTTGAGTTTGACAACATGCTTGATGTAGTCAGTAGTAGAGGAGCAGAAGTGAAATTGTACATGTGACTATTAACCGACCATAAGTTTCCTGATGCCAAGTTTCTACCATTATTTCATTCAAGTATAAAACAAAAGGCAGTCCAACTAAATATTATTCAACTAACACATTTACACAAACTGTATTTATCAAGAATCTACCATTGACTGGGCAATATTCCAACCGGTTTGGTATTTTGCAGGGGGTTAGAACACTTGTTAAACATCCCCTACCCAATTTTTTTGGTTTGTCTTCAAAGAGAAATATTCTTTGTAACAAGGTAGCCTAGGTGCTAAAATTTGAGCCCCCTTTAGTCATTAGTCTAAGTTCTGAAAAGATGAAGACTCAGTTGATATCCTAGTTCTTAAACTGAAGACTTATGTTACCTATCAACTGATCCTTTCCTGAGTTGAATAGTCCTGATTACACTAGCCATTTCAAAACCTTTATTTTTTAAATTCATAATAATTTCTGAAATATTTGAATTCACTTTAAAATTTCTTCTTAAATATAAAGCTTTGGAAGAATCTATTATGGTTGCTACTAATATCAAAAATAAGAGGAAGAAAATTCATGATTTCCAGATATTTTTCTTATCAGAACACATTATCATTTCCTTCCATTTAAACTAAAATTCAAATGACATCAAAGTAACAATATTTATCTTAGGGTTCAGTCAGACTTTTACTTTAATTCTATTATATATAGTTAACAAGCCTATCCTTCTATTTCAGGCAGCTTTTGCTGGTTAAAAACAAAATAAATGAAACTCGAGAAAATTCTTCATATATTGCTAAATAAAAAAGTACCTTTACTGTAGGAAAGCCTTGCTGTGTTCTATCCTTGACTGAGCCACGGCTACCTTCAGTCAAGTACCGAGCTCTATGCTGGGTCTCAGGTTGTATAAGTATCTTCAGCTCTTTTCCCTCACTTTTAACAGGATACTGTCCACTCAACATAGGGCTTTTTTTTACTCCAGTTCCTTTTTGGTTTTCCAATGTTCTGAGAAGTCAAAGCACAACGTGGAAAAAGCATCAAAAAGTGTTGTTGTTTTTTTTACAAAAGTCATGTAAGATAAAGGAGGAAACAGAATAGGCAGTAACTTTAAAAACAACTGATTATCTTAATGACAAAATAAAATATAGCCTAGGGGAAGATACATTCCATAGTAAAGTATATTTTAAAATTTCGTAATAAAATTTAATGATGCAAAAATAAAAGAAAGTTTGGATAGGGCAAGACAAAGAATGCATATATATGGTAGGAAGAAGGAAGATTGAATGCAATAAACTAGGAATAACAGGAAAGAATATAGCTAATGTCACTTATAACCTTTCACATTGTACTTCATCAAAATAAATTTTTTAAATTACATATATATGTGAGTGTTATATAAAGCTATGAGATTAACTACATCATTATTTTCTAATCAGACTTGCAAAGCAAATAAAAAAAAAGTGGGGGTAGCAAAAAAGAAACAAGCAAACAATGGGCCTTAAAGAAAACCTGAAGGTACATGTAAAATATTCTTTTGGATAGCTTTCTCAGGATATCAAACTGAGAAAATTATAAATTAAAAAATCAGTGATTCAATTTTTATTGGAAATTAACTTTACTCTATACAATCTTTCCCGGAAGTATAATTTTTTAGAGCATATTTTTTGTGATAAAATTATTAAAGCTCTTAGCGCATAAAAATTTTATAATCTGGAAAAAATTTTTATAATCTGGGCTTTACTGATAAGCAATCTAATGTATTTTTATTTATTATTATTTTTGTTAATCTTCACCTGAGGATATTTTTTCCACTCATTTTTAGAGAGGGTAGAAGGGAGGAAAGGAGGAAAGGGAGAGAGGGAGGGAGGGAGGGAGGAAAGGGAAAGGAGGAGGAAGGGAGGGAGAGGAAAGAAGGAGAAAGGGAGGAAAAGGAGAGAGGGAGGGAGAAGGAAAGGGAGGGAAACATTGCTGTGAGAAACACACATGACTGGTTGCCTCCCACATGCACCCCTAATAGGGCTGGGGATCGAAGTTGCAACCCAAGTATGTGCTGTTGACCAGGAATCAAACCCCCTTTTGGTGTGAGGGCCAATGCTCTAACCACTGAGCAGACCTGACAGAGCTAACTTATTTTTTTTATTGTGTTTCTAATGTTTATTTTGTTTATCATTCATTTTCTATGTGGAATATAGATTCAAAGAAAAATATTTCAAATGGTGGTTAGAACTTCAGGTAGACACATTTAATCTGAAGCACTGCAAATATGTCATAAAAATAAATAGAAAACAATATTGTTAGTTTTAAAATAGGTTGAGGTGAAGGGGGTCAATGGGGGAAAGGGGGGACATTTGTAATATTTTTAATAATAAAGATACATTTTAAAAAGTAAAAGGTTGAAATTATCCATGCACTTTTAAAAATAGTCAGGGCCTATAATACTTTCTATGGGACCTTCTCAGTCCTACGTTTATACTCACATTGACAATACAGAAGCCAAGAGATGACTATGGACAAAATTTCCTCCTAAAACAAATAGGCCCCAGGAGGAATATTATGACTTCAAACATAGAGGAGCTATGGTGGTTAAGCAGCCGTAAACTGGCTCTAATGTTTACCCCTCCATCTCTAACTAAGTTGTTGACTCAAATTATCAATAACAAAACCAGTCCTGGTTCCATTCAGAGTACAAACTATGACTAAGAAAGGGACAGAAGAATGAAGGAAAGAAGGGATACAAAGGGATGTAATAAGACTGACTGGATAAGAAGAGTTTTGTGGACAAGTAGTGTTGAATCATTTTCATATTCCCTGAATCTTGTACAATTCCTTAAAGAGTAGATGCTGAAAAAAAAAAGTCTGTTTATAACTTTTACAAACAAATAGGAAGAAGAAAGAGACAAGGAAAGGAAAGCAGAGGAAAAAAGGAGCTTCTATAATAGGAAGTGGCTATGGCATGCCAGTAAGTTTGACATAATAAGTCAAAGATTACCTGAGTAAGTCATTTAAATGGCCCTGGAAGAATAAATCCTATGAACAAAGCACTAAGTTGAAGCTGGAACAATGGGCAATAAATCCTATTTTTCTTTTCATCATTCTGAGTTGAAATGCAAACATTTGCTCTGAATGTAATGTGGAATCCCTTACTTATAAAATTTTATAATGATACTCTGTTTTTTAATCATTTTAAAAGTAAAAATATTTACTTACTGAATCTAATATAAAAAAATCTCCCATATATGTCTTGAAAGGGACTAAAAGGAAATACAGCAAAATTCTAAAGTTGTATTGAGTAACTAGACTATAAGTTATTTTCTTCTATTTCTGCAGTTTTTAAATAACATCTATTAATTTTATAATAGAAAAGGGCATACTTTAGTTTGATATAAAGAAAATTTAGCATATCACCTAATTTGGCAAGATATGGTTTTATATTCACTTATGCTAGTGAAGCTACTATTTATGAGAATAGTTGATAATGAGTTTCACTATTTCAGTAAAACAAAATATTTCATACTGGAATGAAGACTGTTGAGTTGACAAAGTATACACAATAAGGTTTAAAGAAACATAGCACATGTAATTAAACAATTTATGAAATGATACTTTAAAAAGCCCTTAAAACTATCCCTAGTTTTAAATGTAAAAATAGAATACATATATATTTATATTTCTAGACATAAAACTATGGAAAACATCAACTAATTATTAGTCACTCAAATTACTAATTTTTAAGGCAAGATGACTTAAGAAAAAACCAGAAAGTATCAGTTTGAGTGAATGAATTTTACTTCTAAATGGCATCTGAAAATAAAATCCACTCTCTTGGAATATTCTATTCAGAAGTCTTAAAATGACATTCTAATTCCTTTGTTCTACATAGTCTTCTGGTTATCTATGTCACAAAAATAATTTTCATTATAAAATGCCCCAAAAAGGTTTCACATCAAGATAATGTCATATCTTAATTTCTAGGACCACCTAGAAGAAATATAGGGCTACTGAGTTTCAGGAAATTTAGTAGAAGGATTTAAGAATGATATGGCTAGGAATCGTTAAATACCGAGTAATATTTTTTTAAATAGTTTTGTTTTCTTAATAAACTCTATTATGTAACCTTTCTTTTTCGGTTAATCCTCATCTGAGGATCTTTTTTCCATTGATTTTTTTTACAGAGAGTGGAAGGGAGAGAGGGATGGAGAAAGAGGGAGAAAGAGAGAGAGAAACATTGATGTGAGAGAGACATACTGATCGGTTGCCTCCCACACGCCTCCTGACCAGGGCCAGGTTGAGATCGAACCTGCAACCCAGGTATGTGTCTGTGAATAGGAATCAAAACCAACCGAGACCCTTTAGTGGCCAGGTTGACATTTCTAACCATTGGGCAATACCGGCCACGGCATAACTTATATAACATTTTAATCATATAAAAATGCTATTTCCATCTTAAAGATCAATAAACTGGTACAGAACATATTTGAGAGTACATTTTCTGTAATTTAGCATTACATAAATTGTCAGTTTATGGAATATTAGATTTAAGGCTTTATACCTATCTCTCAAAACATTTCTAAGTATGTTTCATGTTCCTAACATTTTTCTTTTGAGGAATAATTGTCCTCAAAGGCCTTATTTTCTCTATATTTACATATGGTTTTTTCCTTTTCTTGATATCTAGTTCTTAATAATTCAAAATTTAAACTTCTGCCATTATTTCCATATGTCAGAGTTAAATATTTTTCACTACCTAAGAAGCTGGACATTTCTTCTCCTGCTTGATGAGTTTCTGTTTCATTAATTATTTCATGATTTTTGTCTTGACAAATGTTGTTATACTTTCCCTGAGTAACCTCAAATCATTTCTAAGATATATCTGTCATACAAAAGCAGAAGCAGAAAAAATATAGCTCAAGATATCTTTCATATTTTTTATTTTTACAAGTTCTAATTCGCTTTAATAAGCAACTTATGAATGGGGCAGTATCCCTTCTAGCAGCTTAAAGGGTGTTCTAAGTCAAGCATGTCAAACTCGTGGCCCTCAGGCCACATGCGGCCACAATGAATATTTTTGCAGCCCATTCAATATAATGGTATGTAAGAAACGTTTTGATAAAAATTTCATAACTTAATTTTTACAATAACCTATTATACATAATTATTAATAAAAAACTACAATGTTCGCTAATGACTGATTACTATATTATGTTAACGATTACTCATTTATTTCAGCCCTTTGTATTCAGCATGTCTCTATCAAAATAAACCTACATTTCTATGAAAACTGAAGCTTTTATTTTTTTGCGGCCCACGTAAACTTAAACCTTGTTTATTTGGCCCATGTTAGCCTTTGAGTTTGACATGCTTGTTCTGAGTTATCACTTTAATAGCAACTACAAACGAAGTGTGTTGACTAACTCTCAAGTCAAAAAATTTTTTGTTTTCATTTGAAACTTTAACATTTATTTATAATAAATAAAAATAAAAATCTTTCTTCTGGAACTTAAAAAAAACCTCTCTCCACTGAAACCCAAATAAACACATATCTGTATTTAATGATAGATGTACATGAGCCTTTTAGTTCTGTGCTATGTTTTCAGAACATTATTACATAGGTAATAGTTCTACAAATATGTTCTAGAATTCTTGAATCTGCTAGTGGCAACATTTTAAACAAGGGTATACTTGTTTTCTTTTAAATAATTTCCTAATCTGGACTTTCTAAAAATAAAAAACAGTTAAAGTGCATTTTTCACTTAACTGCATCATACCAAAAAGTTTTAAATAAGAGTAGTGAAGCAAGTAGCAGAGAGTAATTATTGCTTAAATGGTAAGTATTACTTTCAAAATATACTGAGAGAATATTTAAGGACAAGTTTAATATACATTAAAAATACTCTGATACTACTCAATTAGATTTTTAACTTATCTTTACTTAAAAGATATCAATGATGTCATCAGTTAGTAACTCAAGCAAAAGCTTCTCCATCACTTTTGTGACAACCTGAAATTATAGATCCTGGAGCAACTAAAGGACCATACTCTGCTTCGCCAAAAAACATCCCTCAAAATCCAATGTGTTAATTTTTATCAAACTATGTTGAATACACTGTAGGAAACTCTAATTAAAAAGTCTAGCAATTAAATATTACAATAAAAGTACTAAAGGAATTTAAAAGTTAAAAATAAGTCAGTATTCTGTACTATATAGCAGTGAATATTCTGTAATATAGTTACAGAAATATATTTAGAGAGTGTTGTGAACTGGTAGAAATCAATGTAAACTCAAACATGTACTATGATTCCATTCTATCATCCTTCAAATACATAAACCAGAATCTTAGAAAAAAATTTCATGATGTATTTTTTAAAAATCCCAAATCAGAGCTGTCTGCCTGCTCTCGATGTATGAGTCTGTCTCTATTTTGCTTGGTAGTTCAATTTGTTCATTAAATTCCAGATAGCTCTAGTGGGAGGGGGATGTTGCGCGGGAAGAGGGGGGAGAGATTGAGCAAAAAAGAGAAAAAGAGAGAACTCATGGATATAGACAACACTGTGATTGTGGTGGTGGGGTGTGGGCAGCATTGTGGATGTGGAAGAGGGCACAGAGGGGATAAATGGTGATGGAATAAATTAAATTAAAAATCCCAAATCAGCACACTGTATACAAAAAGCTTAAAATAAATACATAAATCAAAATGATGAAAATCATGCCATCAATCAGTTTTTTCTTATTTTTATGAAATAAAAGAAAAAGTCTAAAACCCTCACAAAAATGGAAACAGATTGAATCATATGGAAAGACAATGTGAAAAGAAAAACAAGTCCTTTGTGAATGTTTTGAGTTGTTTCAGCTAGAGCCATTACATGCTAGTTATTTGTATGAGTAAAAATATCCTTAAATCCTTTTAAAATATAAATCTATTTGAAATTTAAGTTATTTCAAAACATTATTTTATTTTATACTACTTAATCACATCCATAATAAGATAACTATTGCTAAAATCTTTTGATATTTTATTTTTTCTCTAGTGAAACTTGGTAATTTTAAGTTAAAATTTTCAGGTATTTCAATGATAAAATTAGTATCTTTGCTTCAGATGCATACTTGAGTTAAGCAATTAAGAAAAGTGGGGAATGATTTTGTTGTTGTTTTGCATAATGGTGATAGAACTTTAAAAAAAATGTGAATACCAACCCATTTCCTGCTTTTGAGTTGCCTTTGTTGTCCGTGGTAAGCTGAGAAAGCACATAATGAGGTGCTTTGGCACTGTCGGCATCAAATATATCCATATTAGATTCTTCACAATCTCGTCGTTTGACCCCAGGCCTCTGCTTTGGATTTCGTTTTCGTGATTTACGAGGTACCTCAGTATTATCATTGTAGGAACTGGTGCTCATGTTACTGAAGTTGGAGGGGGAATCCTCCATCCACATACTGCAGCTCTGCTCAGATTCCAATCCACACCCCTCATCCTGGCAGGACATCCGACTGTTATCCAGCAAGTCCTCAGGTGGTGGTGAGATGTACAAGACTGTGTGCCTCTTCGGTGTTGATGGATGCTGCTGGGTGTTACTGGTTAACTGCTTTTCACTTACCCCTCTGTTACTTACCCCCAAGGCTGAGGAGCAGCTCTCCACTTGCATAGCCTTGCTGTCGGTGACTGAGGTAGAATAAATGGTAGGGCTGGAAGAGGTGGTAAAGGAGCTGCAAGCACCGCCCATGGAGGAAGAGGAGGGAGCTGAAGAAGCATCTGCAGTGTACAATTTAAGAGTAAATACACTATACATGTTTTCACCTATGCTGGCTAGCAGTCCCATTGAAAATGTGATTGTGAACTGATTGTTTTTCCCCAAAATGAATAGTTGAAATTTGGTTAAGTTTTAGAATATCAATGTTTCAAGTAATAGAAGGCCTAAGAAATGCATTTTTTTAAAAAAATGCCCAAATAGAATTATTTTACTTGTGCTAAATTGATTTTTCAAAAAATCTAATTTAATGTTTTAAGCTGTAAAGCAAGAATAAAGCTTTTATTGCCTCAGCTGGATGTTCGGTTGAATTTTAATCATTTAAAATAATAAAGAAAACCCCAATATAAAATATATGCTTGTGGTCCACATTCAATGCCAATTAAATAATTTATTACAGAATTTGAAAAGTGGGACTGTGCTTAGCCACAAAATATTAAAATAAGTCTCTAACCTATGAAGCAGAGAACTACAGGTCATTTTTAATGCAGACACTCCCTGCTTCAGAGGCAAATCCTGGAATAAAAATATGAGAAAATAAATGAGAAAAGAGCTGCTGATTATTCCAGATATCAATTATAAAATAAAAAATAAAGAGAAAAATATTTAATCAACTGAATTGGAGGCAAAATGGAACTGGTACCGTCACTCTGTCACTATGATTATTGTCACTATAATCTAGAAGAATAAAACTGAAAAAGGTTTGATTTGGAACATGCCAGGTTGTAGGAGATCAGGAAGTTAACCACTGGGGAGGGTCTTAAAAAGTTGGAAGTGGTAGTTCAAAACCATAATCTCTAAAATAAATAAATCCATCTTAAATGGCAGAATGAAAAGCAGAGTAAAGACAGATTATTGGATGGATTTCTTATATAAAGTACTTGATTACACTCAGCAACTGGTTACCACTATCCATTTCCTCTCTCTTTAAGGGCCCACTTGATTTAAACCATTAAAGGAATTTCCTAATATACTCTGAGTAATAGCAAATTTTATTGGCCAGAGCCTAACAACAAAGAATTAAGCAAGAAAAATCTCTGGAGATCACCAGAATTGGTTCCTATAAAAAAGGTGTTTTTTTTTAATAAGACCATTTATCTATTATGCTTAGCAAAAAAGATTTAAGTAGATCTTTTCAAAATATGTGGCAACTGGCAGAAGAGCTCATTGGAAAATAATACTACTTAAAATCCTCAATAGCATAATCTCAGAGGCACACTAATAATATTAGGGTTGGATGTTGTCAGTCCTAAAATCTTACAAATACGATTTCATCTTGTATAATATGTGGGAAGGTTTATAATTGTATACACAATAAAAATAGGTAACATGGCAGACAATTAAAGATATGTTTAAATGTAAAGTTAATTTTTATTGATAGCCACGTATGCCACTATTTTAAAATGGAATGATGAAACTTAAAATTCTGATATGCAGTTATTGGAATTGTAACATTCATATCAATTATAATATAACAAGTGAAATGTAAGAATGCCAATGTTTAGATAATCAAAAGCCACCTGCCAAAGATCTATTTTTAAAATAAAAACATGTACAAAAACACTTAAATCATTTGAAAGAACTGAATTCAGTCATAATATTCATTACTTTAAAGGTTAAACAGCATAGTAATAAATATTAACATTAACAATGTGATCTACATAATGCCACATGGAGATTATTCCCAACTACCATAAATCAAAAAACTTAAAGCAATTAGATGATACCAGTTCCATTTTCCAGTTTGTATCCTTGTCAAATTCAGTAGCTGAAATTGGAAAATTCAGTCATTTTAAACTGCATTCCAATTTAAAGAAAAATTTATCAATTTTGTATCATGCATTAATGCAATCTTTTCTTAGTAAATAAATATTTTAAAAGATATGTAAAAACTACAAAATCTAGATGCTAATGTCAGTGACAGTTTAGGAGCTGATTTGTAGCCACTTTGGGTTTAAATAACAAGTTTTTTTGAAAAATACAACAGAATTCATTTTAGAAAAAATAGAAAAGGTATTATGTCTAACATTCCTCTATCTGTTCCAACTATTGGCAAAAATGAAACTAAATTTTTATGTGTGTATGAGCCTATGTTCTTCATTTTCAGAGAAATACAAGTATACAGCATGCAATATTTGCAGTGGATCACATAAAGCATGCAGCATGAATGCTGTGAATCTGTCTTTCTTAGAAGGGGCTTTCCCCAACCCACACTTTTTGAATCTAAGTACCAGGCACACAAGAATGCAGAATATGACCATCGCAGGGATCCCTGTCCTTGACAGATGGAAAGTACAGGTGAAAAACAATTATGAACTCAAAAGCAAGTTATTATAATTTTAATCTGCAGGATATAACCCACCATTGCTCTTTGGTATGCTATATGAATTTATCTTGCAAATCTTATCAAAACACACATGGTTATAAAACCAAATTGATATAATCATACATAAATGTCTGTTCCGGGACAGGTATGCCAAACTGTGATTTCATACTCTCAATAAATTAAAATATCCCATACATTTTTCTTAGACACCAAATGCACAATTTTTTTATTTTACCTGCAGTTTCCTGGAAATAATTATTAAATAAAAAAATTCATTAGCACAAAAATATAAAACTGAAAACATAAATTCTGTCAGGAGACAGTAGTAAGCATTCTTTAATTTAAAAATAGATAGCATTACTTTTTAAAGCCTACCTCAGTTTGACCCTAAATTATAAAAATTCTACTCATTTTAAGACTATAACAAATAAAACTATAAAACTCTTTATCATATTATCACTGTTGCTCTGATGATGATTATAGTGGTGTATAAAATCTTTCACATAAAGATATTATATTCTGGTTAGCAAGACATCACCAAAGTGCATTAATAATGCCAAGTTAGATGGTGGAGTATAAGAGCTATGAGCCCTTTGAGAGCATGGGCAATATATTTATCTTAGACTCTCCCAGTACCTAACATAGTGTCTTGCATGTTATTTGTTATTAAGTTAATTTATGGGAAGCTAATATTTGATATGGGTGCTGAGTTATAGTAAAGTTAAATTGGCAAATAAATGCACCAATATGTTCACAATAGACACATCAGGTTTATTTAAAAAAAGATTTACTAACTAAAACTACTTAGACTATATATATTGCTATAATTGCATTATCTGATAGTGGGGAAAGGTTTAGAAAAGTGGTTCTCAACCTTGGTTTCACATTAGAATCACCTGAGAATCTTTTTAAAATCCTGATTTCTGGGCCTTATCCTCCGGAACTTCTGTTTCTTTGTTATGGGGTGGGGCCACAACATTAGTAACAAAGAAACAGAATTTCCAGAGGATGAGGCCCAGAAATCAGGATTTTAGAAAGATTCCCAGGTGATTCTAATGTGCAGCCAAGGTTGAGAACCACTAGTTTAGAAGAAACTTAAGAGTTCAGAGGTAACTACTTGCTATTTCTATAAAGAGTGCTCTAATAACTTACTTTCTTGAAACTATACATTAGCTAAATTACCTATTTGTAATTTTATCAATTACAAATAAATGATAAAAATAATATCAAGAACATACTAGATTTCTAAACTCTAGTTTGTCATTTCTCAGCATCTCCAGAAAGCACTAAAAAACATTCCTGGAAATATTATAAATGTAACTTAAGGTCACCATAGCATTAAGAAACAGCCCTGGCTGGTGTGGCTCAGTGGCTGAGTGTTGTCCCATGCACCAAAAGGTCACCAATTGGACTCCCAGTCAGAGCACATGTCTGGGTTTGTGGGCTCAATCCCCAGTATGGGGCATTCAGGAGGCAGCTGATGGATGTTTCTCTCCCCTCTCCCTTCCTCTCTCTCTAAAATCAATAAAAATACATTAAAAAATACATATATACTAGAGGCCTAACGCTAAAAATTTGTGCAAGTGGCTCGGCCCTCACAGCCGTGGCACCCGGCTTTGTCCGGAAGGTTGTCCAGAAGGTCATCTAGACGGTTGTTCTGCTGTTCGGCCATCTGGTCTAATTAGCATACTATGCTTTTATTATTATAGATATCAAGAAACAACTTAATTGACAGTCTATAGAATAAAAATGCTAATGCAATCCTTATCTATATGTTCTTTTTCATTTACAAGTTTTTATAAACAAAATATGCTAACTACTTTTCCTCACTTTTATTTTTGGTTTTGAGTCTCTATTTTTATCTATTAGAAATATAGAGACTGTTTAATTGCTACATTTTAAAATACAAAAACTCCAACATAAAAACGTTTTAGTAACTGCTTTTATTTTTCAATGAGCAGAGTAGTTATAATATATTTCTGATTTATAACTTTATACTTTTATTTGTTCTTTAAATACCTTACCAGTCCTTCATAAAGATGGAAATTTTCCTTAAATTTTTTCTTAAACTTATTCTTTCACTTAATGTGTAAATAAATATTTATTCATATTTTTCTTTTATGAAAAAGTTATCTTTGAACCCAGAAGAATTTTATTTTTCCACAGTATTACTTGGGACCACAGCCAGCACAGCAAACTAAAGGGAAAACCAATATACTATATCTACAATTTACTAATGTAAATTTATAATCTCAAAAGAATAGATTAACTATAAAATTTATAAATGAAGGAAAGCATCACAGCTATCATGTTTTAATAATTATATTATTGATTAGCCAATTACTAGATAAAATGCCAGTAATGATGGTCAACTTAAGTTGAATATATGGCTTCTTTTAAGAAGATGGAATAATTAAGGTTTACTATGAATATTCAAAGTAATTGGGATAAAAAGAGTGGTAGATAATATCTGCATGGATAACCCAGATGATTAATGCAAGCACTATTAATTTGATTACAAGGATGATAATGGATTTTTAAATAGTACTCCATATAGAAACCCACATAGATTTTATATACTCCTTACCTAACATGCTAAGAGCCCAGCCTGTTTTGTCTTCGGGATGGAAAGTATGGTGTCAGTCACCAGTGACTGACAGGGTGCTTATTAATTTTAAACAATATTTTAAAATTAAGAACTACTGGTTCTAGATTTGTTGAACTAGAAATTATTTTAATTACCATATCATGTCAATGTTTAAAATATCATAAAAAATAAATGATATTTTATATGTAACTAAACTTTTTCTAGAAAGCTTTGAAATTAGAAACATTCTTTAAAATCCTAAGAAACAAATATCTTTTACAGATTTAAAATAAATGAAAGAATTTACATTTAACTAAGCTCCCAAGATAAAAATGTGTTCCCTAGCATTTAAATAAGCACATATATTTTATAGCTTTTCAAAATTAGTGCAAAAATCAGTCGAGTTTCTTAAGAAAGCCATTAAACCAAAAGCCATAAAATTTACAAGTGTGTTAAGTGAACCAATAGTGGAACAGAGGAGGAGCAAACTATTGACTGCTCAGAAAATAATCATAAAAAACAACACAGGATGTTTACAAACAATTTCTGGTCTAAAACATTTACTGTTCAACCTTAGTTATTGTTTTTAAGTATTTCATTTTTCTTATTAGTAACAATACCTTCAGATTTAAAATCTATCTTGTTTGATGAAAGTCACCAGATAACAAGGATATATTTTCACATCAAAAAAGAAGATATTGAGAGGAAAAAAATATAAGGCCAACATTCATGTTGCCAAGAATTGAAAAATCTAGGACACACAAAGTGGCTGCAAACCTGCTTTGTCAACACCTTACATGCCAACCTTCATTTTCTACTTTTCTTCTTTTCCTTATAGTATTAATGTAAAGTTTAAAACTTTACCAAATATTTTCGTTTCAATCAGTATCAATCCACTATTTAGAAGAAAAAAAACAACAAACAAAAAAAAGAAAGGAAGGAAGGAAGAAAGGAAGGAAGAAAGAAAGACAGACTTATGAGTAAGTCTGAAAACCGACCTATACCCTGGGTGAGATTGGATGGGTTAAGTGTCTCTGGCACTATTTGTCTTCACTATTGACAGACACTGTCACACAACCCACCACACGATGCCTGTCTCTGAATGGCGAAGCTAGAATGCAAGTTAAGTGTATTAATAGAAAAAACAACTAGCATCCCAGCATATAAAATAAGCAATCCAGATTACTTTACCAAAACCTCCCCAAAAAAACAAAACCAAAAATTTTAGGATTGATTATTTAATTTATATGTTTAAAACATTTCAATTTCCCATTTGTACTTTTCCACCCAACATAAGCTTACATGGTACAATAGCAATGTTTTAAAACAAATGTTTAAAAACATTAATTTTTTCACATCCAAATAAATGCAAATGGTGAAATTTCTTACCCAGAATTTTTGTTTACTCATATTCACCAAATTGTTCTCCTGTTTACTAATGCAATCTAATCCATAAGCCAGAATGTTCTCTCATAGGTGTTTTTACTCTGTACCTTCACCCAAATTCCCTTAAAGAGTGTTAGAGGATACACTCAAACAATAAGAAGTATTTATATTTTAGCAGCAAAAGAATCTTTTCATCCCTCAGGTCAACTTCCACATACTTTCTCATTCCTCCTCAAAAAGGTTACCAATTTACACTTTTAAATTAGATATGCTTCTGTGCATCACATGTCTGAATCTGGAAACTCTATTTTAAAAAATAATTAGCACTATTGCTGAAGGTGGAAAGTTTGTTACTGATTTATTGGAGATCATTTTTTTCTTCCCCAGTCCATCAAACTGCCAGTCAGGGTTCTAATATGACATAATACTGGTAAATACTCTCCCATTTTTAACCTGAATTCTCCTAAAATAATTATTTTTGTCAGTATCATTAATATATTCACAGAATATTTATTAAAGACATTTTCCTGAAAAATGCTTACAAATATTTTAAGTGTCCTGACATTTAGAGCAATGTTTTAAATATAACTTTGGTCAAAGTAGCTAAGCACAATGTAAAATATATATTAGGTACACATTATAGAATTAAATCCCCTCCTACTGGGACAGAAAGATGTTTTCTATCATCTAGTGATTTAAGTAACATCACTGGTTAACATTGGGTGAAAAGACTAAAGCCCAGAAAGAATCCTCTACCTCAAATTAGTGAAAAACAAAAGAATGATTAAGAATCTTTGAACAGAATGATTAAGAATCTCTGAACAGTTTTAGAATGCTATTCCATAGAGGCAGGTAATACGAAATGTGCTTATTTAGTCAGAAACTGAATAAATCACAATATTTATACAAGTTATATAAGTAATTATTCTAGCTAATAACTAAATTTATTACATTATCAAAGACCTTAGAAAGTACAAGTTAAAAAAAAGGGACAACTTTGTACCACTTGGAAGGTATTGTTATTTTAAGACAAAACAAAGATTATCACTACATTAAACAAATAAAAACTGGAAAAAGTTCTGAGGGCTACTATTTGAAGATCATTTTAATGTTTTATCATATAGTGCATTTTAAAAGTGTATAAATAATAAAGATATTCCATGCCGAAACCGGTTTGGCTCAGTGGATGGAGCGTCGGACTGCGGACTGAAAGGTCCCAGGTTCGATTCCGGTCAAGGGCATGTACCTGGGTTGCGGGCACATCTCCAGTAGGAGATGTGCAGGAGGCGGCTGATAAGATGTTTCTCTCTCATCGATGTTTCTAACTATCTATCTCTCTCCCTTCCTCTCTGTAAAAAATCAATAAAATATATTTTAAAAAAAATAAAGGTATTCCTGCCAACACTAGTTCAATGTGTTTACAATTCTTTTTTTAGGTGACCAAAAAGGGAAAAGAAAACAGTATTTATATTACTAAAATCTTCTAATTTTATTAACCAATCAGGTTTTACAACTGAGTCTAGATTACAGTGTAAATTAGATCCAATTGTCAACAAAATAAATTGTGTAGGCAAAAAAACAGATGTCATAAAATGCTCTACCAGAAGTTTTGATAACTGATCAAATTTATTATTTGATTAAAAAAGCGGGAAAAGAATTCTAGGAAGGACTCTTAGTCAACTTTACAGAATCATCTTTTTGGGAACTGTTTTCTTTATGACTCATCCTCTATCAATGTTCCTTTTACATACAAAGGTTCCCATTGAGAGAGTGTCAATGTAAAATAATAAGTCAGAAAATAAATCCCATGTCCATGTGTGTGGCTATATCTTGACTGATATGCAAAACTTCAAAATAAGGTAAAAAAACAGACTGGGTGAGAATGGAAAGAAAGAAGCAAAATAAGGTTAAAGAAAACCTTCTACATATAAAAGCCTAAAATGCAAATTGTACCCACGGGAGTTTGACAGGGAGACCGATAGCTCGCTGTGACATGCACTGACTACCAGGGGGTGACGCAGAATAAAGGAAGGCCCTGGCCGGCAGCCAGCAACTGGGAAAGGGAGGCCCTGGCCGGCAGCTGAAAGGCCCCGATCAGCCCTGACCACCAGCCAGGTCTTGGGACCTACTCATGCAGAATTTTGTGAACCGGGCCTCTAGTATTATAAAAATAAGATCTTTGCCCACACTAATTTTATTTTATATGTTCAAAACACAAATAAAACTAAAATTATAATATGTGGGTATGTGTTGTTGTTTTTTCAATCCAGAATGTGGCCATATGGATCAGGCATGTTGTGGTGCTTTCTCATTTTCTGATTTAATTTCATTGACAATACCTTGTTATGAAGGAGTGATAGGGGAAGAATGAATTTTACGTCAGTGGGCTAAAGAACACTGCCAATGAAAATATACTTGGCTTATGGGGGGAAAAGTCATCATGTATCTACTTTAGGTGTGCGCCACACCTTTGTTACTTTTAAAGAGCACTGGCCATTTTGACTATGTTAATCAATTGCCACCAGGTGTTTTTTTGTTTGTTCGTTTGTTTTTTAATTTTTTTATTTTCTGACAAGGACACATGTAATACCTTAATCAAACCAGGTGTTTTTTTTTAAATTATGAAATATTTAAAACTAAACACCAATGTACTCTCTGTTCATATTTAACAAATGCTAACAATTTTACTATGCATGATTTTATTTTAAGAGAAAAAAAGTCACAAAAACTTTTTGTTGTTTCCTATCCTAATATATTCCTTTCACTCCTGTCCCAGCTGGGGTGTTATTTATACAACTTTATTAGTATTATTTATACAACTAATTGTTACAAAACAATTAGTTATGGCAGTGATTTTCAACTGGTGTGCCCTAAGAATTTTTAAAATATGTGATTTCTATTTAGTCAGGCACTGACCTCTTTTTCCTTAGATTGTAAAAAAAAAAAGACAACAGCAAACACAACAATAGCCATTAATGTCTTGTCTTCAACCATAAATATATAGGTCATATAATAGAGTTGTATTTTACTGGTCATGTTGCATAATAAGGCTGTGTCTGATTGGTTAATTCTTGGTACCAGAAATCCTTATACACAAGTATAGGCACCTGATATTTTAAGAAGTCACTTTGGAGCAAAAAAGGGTAGGTAATTACTATTAATATTATTATTTCTCTATAAATAAATGAAAATTATACTTATGTTTTGTCAGATTGGCAAAAATATATTTTTGGTGTGCTGCAGAATTTTAGTAATTAGTTTATGTCTGCAACGAGGTGAAAAAAGTTGAAAATCGCCAAGTTATGACAATACTTTTTCTACTGATATTATCAATATTATTTGTGATATAAAAGATAAGCCCACTTCTGTTCATTAATAATGTAAAATTGTATAAAACACATAAAAATAAGAGATTGTGTCAATTTTATATGTGCACTTGCCTTTGAATAGTTGAGAATCTGTGAACAGTTTTAAAATGTTATTCTATAGACTCAGGTAGTATAAAAATATGCTTATTCTGAGACTGAATAAATCTCAATTTTTATAAGTTATTGCTAAAAATTGAGAATAAAAAGGGAAAATGTACTTTTTGTTAATTAAAATTTATAATATGGATAGTCTCCCGAATCGGTAGTTGTTTCTCAATTAACTGTTATGACAAGTTTGCTTATGCTTTTCATCCTAATAAGTCAGATGTTAGCATAAATTTACACATACATAGATCTTTCCATACGTATAAATGTATGTATTTAGATTTACTATGTAATTTTAGTAAAAAGACAGAATTTTTAAACCTAGTTTCAACATGTTTGTAACTAGGATCTGACTTTCTTCTGGAAATGGTTCAGTTTTCTAGAAAAAGTAGAAATGGCCATATGGAATAACTAAGATTTTAGCTCACAACATCAATACATAGGTTACATAGGTGCATTACCTTTCTTGTCAATAGGCTTTGGATGTAATTTTAGGAATAATATACTACATAAATGGCCAAAATTCTGAAATATGCTAACCTATTAACCCAAGAGAGAAATCACAGGGTAATTTACTCCTCAAATTAAGTTAATTCAAGAAAATCTAAATTATAATAAATTCAAAAGGCTATATAATCCTGTTGTGGTGAATCACTTCTATTAAAAATTAATACTCTTCTAGAAAGCATATTCCCATTTTGTAGATCCTGAAACTTGCAGAGAAGGGGTATAGTTTTTTCAACTCAATATCCTACACACTGCCTTCCAGGATCTTATGTTTCCTTAATTGAAGTTAGAGAACACAATGTTAAATTCTCTAAAGAACAATGGCAAAGACAAAAGAACTTAGAACCCAATAAGAAGAGCAGGTGCTTGGAAAGATTGAGATATGATAATATGCAAGTTGCATGATATAATTCCTATCACACAGTAAGAAGTAAAAAATGACAACTTATATTTTTTTCACCTCAATTTTTGTACAGCTTTGCTGTTATGGATACTTTAGAAATTCCTAAAATTTTAATTTAGGTGATTAAGATGTCTGAAATGAATTAAAGCATAGCTGTTCTTTGATTACAGAACATTAATTTAGTTCTTTAGCATGTTCTCCTACAGTGTAAATAGCACTCAAGTTCTTTCAGTATAGAAAATATCTGTTAGGTATTTGAGATTTATTAATTGCTGTGTCATAGAATTCAAAGCACCATGTAATAAATCTCTTTTAACAGGAAAGTTTATTATATGGATAACTCCATTTAAGTTATTAATTTAAATTAAAATGCTAAACATCTCCAGTGATCCAATTGGTGGAAATATTCAACAGAGATTTGTATTGTACATGATTTATGAGTGTATATACCTACACATGTTAAAACTGCTATAAACTATTAGTGCACTGAGAATTTCTTACTTGTAAAAAGAGTACATATATATATAATTATTAAAAGTAAAATAATAACTTTATGAAAATAACAAAAGAATTACTAACTAGATATTCTTAAGATATATAAATTAAATTATAAAATGTGTGGTTTGGTTGATTCATTTTCAATTAAAGTAAAACAATTTTAAAGAAACAGTTACCTTAGCAAAATCATATTTTATGTTATATCCCAAAATGAAGACAAATAAAGTGTAGAACAAGAAAATAATTTAATTTCTCTAGATGATCGAAGTTGATTGTCAACTTCTGTCAAAGAATTTTACACAAATTAAGTGAATCTAAGGATAAAAACTACAAACATATAAGTAGATTAAAATACTTTTAATTGGTATATGTACTATATTTCAATACAGCTGTTAAGAAAAATACCTGCCACATCTCTTTTCAAAAACCCCAAATTCTGGTGTAACTGATTTATTTCTCCTAAATACTTAATTTTAGTTCTTTATACTATAGGAATCACACACACACACACACACACACACAAGGATACTTTCACAATTTACATTTCTTCTCGATTAATTTTGCCAAAAAATAGCATCAATTCATTTGGATAACTTTTTTTGTATTAGAAAAATGACCTCTCTCTTAACTACTAAGAATCTACAATAATACTATATTCATAAAGTCTGCATTTCTAAAACTTTTATTCATTTACATATTGAACTTCAAACTCTTAACTACCTTTCTGGAGGGACAAAAACAGAGGTCTTTAAAAAAATAGTAAGAAGTACAAATTTCAGACTGGTGGTTCTCCACTACACCTCCCAAATTTTGACACCTCATCCCATGCAGAGGGGAAGACTTATGGAGGAAAAGTAAGTCCTCTTTCCCCCACTCTCAACCCCTGGGACTTACCGGATAAAAGATGTTATTGTTGGGAACATGTAAAAGTGGAACTAGTGTAGAGGCAAAGAAAGATTTGAAAGACACTTTTATCCAATATTCTGGATTGTGGATTAGCAGCACCATGTTTACTCATTCCTTCAGTAATATGTAAAGGAAAAATATCTAGTTTGGTGAATGTGAGAAACACATTTTAATAATTAAATAATAAAGAATGTACATGAACACCTACATGCCCAGGCTCTAAATTTCAAAATTGATTTAAAACTTGCAAAACACAAACCTTTATGGCAGAACTAGAAGTCTGTTCCCACCAGGCCCTCATAACTGATAGCAGCCAATCCGGCTCCTTCAAAACTCTGAAGAATTAACTACATCAAGAGTCATCATTTTTATGCATTTCATACTTAAACAGCAAATGCTATAGATTAAAAAATAAAACTCACAGAAGTCTAAATTAATGTGCCTTTCCCAAGAAATTTAGTATTTTGGCCAGAAAATACTGAGTAACTGGTAATTTACTCTAAATCTCTCTCTTTGACAGTTATGTCACTGAGGATATTATTAGGTCAAATATAAAAGGCAAGTTCAATAATATATACAAATTGATCTCCCTACAATAATTATTTTGTAATTTAAACTCTCTTATCTATAATGTTATATGACAAAGACTTTATTCTACCAATAAGACATTAGAATCCTAGAATAAGACTACATTGGTTACTAAAACTAAATTTATGTTTTAAAAATTACAAATGACTTGGTTTTAGATCACAGAAACTTTCTGTGTGTGAATATAAGAAAATTGTCAAGGTTACGTCCTTACTCTTCACCATCATTAAAAACTTAATAACTTCTCAATCTAATAAAAATGTATTACTTCAGAATACTTCCTGGGTTAATTCTCTTATTTTCAGGATTTTTCAACTAATAGCTTTCAATCTAATTTATCTGGAAAGGATTTTCTCAAATATGTAGAGAGAGGGACAGAGGGGGAAGAAAAGACCAACATTCCATTAGTGACCCAAATTCAAGAACTTTCAATATTTATATATAAAACTTCTGAAATTCAGTTTGATATTGTTTAAAAGGCAATGTTGTTCTTTTCCAAATCCTAATTAACAATTTTTTCAGCTTTTAAAAGGAACTGGATCTACTGTCAACTCATGTTTAAAAGCACAGAAGAAACAGACTTTTAGTTCTATTCAGATTCAACATATCTTTAAAAAACAACCTCAAAAGATACAAAAGAAATCAGTTAGTCAATATCTACCTGTGGACTTAAAGTGAAATATTTCATTAAAAACTCTTTTTTCATATTTCATTGTCTTATATAAATTTTAAACTAGTTTAAACTTTAAATTCCAGAAAAGATATTCAGGGACATTTTAGAACCCAGTGGATATAAAGTGAAACCAGGTCATCTCACCAATTTCATTACTAAAATGTTCACTATTAAATCCACAGTATCTGTTAGAAATGTCTGGCAACACATGAACAGTGAGCAGGGCTGATAAATTTGTCATGTTTAATGTTTTCCGGCCCTCAACTAGGAAAGCAGCAAACTGCACTGTACAGCTAAGGGGAAAGATTGATACACAAGGTTAATGGTATATAAGTTAACACATACAAGAAAAATATCTGAAGTTCTACTATAGTACCAATACCCTCATTTAAATAACAACCTTTCGCTTCACTGTTCTTTTGAAACAAAAAGAATTTACTGAAAATAATGTTCTGATGGACTTTAAGAACCACTTGAAAAGGTGAGAGGTATCATATTAGACAAGAAACCTCTAATGAGTAGGACAGATAAAACTTCAGAGTCTGTAATATTTTTCCTTTTTTTAAACAAACCACACTTAGCAGTCTATAAACCCAACTAAAAGAAAAACACAGTTGGGCAATCTAATTTTTTTAAAGCATTCATATTAATTTATTACTAATCAAGACTTTTTTCTGTTAGCTTGTCTTTTTTTAATTCTAATTTGATCAAAATTTGAACCAGCTTTATATAATTTGATTATATAATTATAAAGTGTATGATTTGAGAGCTGAGTAAAAATAGGTTTGATAAACTTTTAAACACTAATTTCCACATTTTAAATTGACATAAAAATGACTTTCTATAAATATTACATTCAAATCTTCCATTACTTTCAACGGAATTTAAAATAACTATAAAGCCACATGTTTTCAAATGTAGGGAACAGGTTACAGTAATGTGTTACAAACAGAAAAGAGACTTGAGTGCTTGAGTCCTTTTTCAGATTATACAAAATAAAGTATTTTTTCTTTTTTAAAAAGCAAATTAAAAAAGTAATTTTAAAATATAATTTAACAAATGTAATGTTCCCTCCATGGCTTGGTATTTAACCTTATGTGCAGTCAACAAAACTCATTTCCATAATTGAACACAAGGTCCATTCTAGGAGATGGCACTAATAAATGTGCCAATGTGAAATTTTAAAAAATAATAATTATATCAATAAAATTATATTGAAAAATTTTGAAGTACATATTTTAAAACTTCCTAAAAGAAAGCCTCAAATCACACTCTTTTTTATATAAACTTCACCAGCACTGTTCATGTTGGCCAGATTATATCCTAGTTTTCTTTAATAAAGTAAAATGAAATGCATACCAGCAGCAACTACAGCTGGAGGAGGCGAGCCTGCCTCACCACCACTTGTTTGACTCATTGATGCTACAGTTGTTTCTCTGGATGGAGGTAACTGTAACTCCTTTGGGAGAAGATCATAGACAGATTCTGTAGGGGGGGGAGAAAATATTTTGAAAAGAGTGTAAGTCAACCTAATAACTAAGTACAAATATGTCTTTCACACACACATGAGAACTGTATTATTTACATACTAATATTTACATACACATACAAACACACACAACTCCATAAAATTACTGTCGTAAAAAATTACTAGCAAATATTTTTCTTTTATTATATAATATTATTGAACAGAAGAATAATTTTTCCATTAGTTCTACCCCCTGTTTTCTTCTTGGTTTTATCTTTTATGCTAAAGCTGGTCTTGAGAAAAGTTATGAAATTTTAAAGCTGCATAAAACTAGAGAGAATAGGAGGTCAAATAACCCAAGATGTTCCAATATCTCTTTGTATAATAATGAGTGTAACTATCATCTTTCATATATTGAGATAGCCATATTAGATAGTATATTAGTTTTAAGATGCATTCTCCAATTAGACCATTAGTTTAGTGCTGCTCTTTTACATAGCACTTTTTAGCAAATATTTTTTTTAAAATATATTTTATTGATTTTTTACAGAGAGGAAGGGAGAGGGATAGAGAGTTAAAAACATCAATGAGAGAGAAACATCTATCAGCTGCCTCCTGCACTCTCCTTACTGGGGATGTGCCCGCAACCAAGGTACATGCTCTTGACCGGAATCGAACCTGGGACCCTTCAGTCCGTAGGCTGACGCTCTATCCACTGAGCCAAACTGGTTAGGGCTTTAGCAAATATTTGCTATCATAATGCATTTTTCCTTCCTAATGAAGCTAAACAAATGAATGACATGGCTCAAGGAAATACTTCTTACTCTGAGAAATCTCCAACTTTAGAAAGGTACAAATATATAATACTCTTAAAACAGAAAGCAATATTGCCTATATTAGATTATGATTGCTTTTATATCCAAGATTAAAGAATATTCTCTTCTTTTTTCTTTTTTTTTAATCCTCACCTGAGGATAGTTTCCCATTGATTTGTAGAGAGAGTGGAAGGGAGGGGGAGACACAGAGAGAAACATCGATGTGAGACGGACATATCAATTGGTTGCCTCCCACACACACTCCGGGCCAGGAATCGAGCCTGCAACAGAGGTATGTGCCCTTGCCAGGAATCAAACCCAGGACCTTTCAGTTCATGAGCCGATGTTCTTGCACTGAGCCAAACGTATTTTTTTTAAAGATGTTTTTATTGATTTTATTTTTTTAATCCTTATTATTGAAATTATTATATCTCTCCCCCATTCCCTCCCCCATTTACTTCTTCTAACCCACCCCACCCCGTTTCCATTTATTTTAGAGTGAGAGAGAGAGAGAGGGGAAGGGAGAAGGAGAGAGAGGAAAGTCGATGAGAGAGAACCATAAGCTGCCTCCTGCACACCCCTTACTGGAGATGGAGTTAGCAACCTGGGCATGTGCCCTGACTGGGAATCAAACCAATGACCTCTAGGTGCATAGGATGATACTCAACCAACTGAGCCACACCGGCCAGGCAAGAATATTATTTCTTTACAATGTATTTTATAATACTCTAATTATTAATAAAATTAAATTTATATCTACTATTTAATAAATTACTTTATAATTATATCATTTTGGGACAGAAAGATATCCCAACGTATCCTCTAAAGATAGTAGAATCAATGTTGGAAGAACCTCAAAAAACCAATTAGAATCATATACCCAGTTTCCAAAGAACCAAGGCACAGAGGTTAAGGGACTTACCTAATATTCCATGAAACCTAACATTCCAACAATTAAAGAAGGTTATTAATTATTTA
Source organism: Myotis davidii (assembly GCF_000327345.1). Taxonomy (NCBI): domain Eukaryota; kingdom Metazoa; phylum Chordata; class Mammalia; order Chiroptera; family Vespertilionidae; genus Myotis; species Myotis davidii. The sequence goes on from NW_006288601.1 coordinate 867,946, forward strand.
TTAATTATTTATATGAGTGATTAAAATACCACAGGTAACCAAATAAGACATTTTGGCCTTGGTAACAAATAATACTTTTCATTAACTGATTACTGAATTCAGTTAATGCCAGTTAACCATTAATGTATGTATGTTAACTTTGATGTGGATAGGGATAAGGAAGAATGTTGTGAAGGAAGCTAAAATTAGAAGTTATACTATTAAATGATCTTCATTTATAGTAAGGAATCTATTTAGCCCTTGCCAGTGGCTCGTTTGGAGCATCGTCCCATAGACCGAAAAGGTTGAGGGTTCTATTCCTGATCAGAGCACATACCTAGTTTGCAGGTTCCATCACTGGTCGGGGTACATAAAGGATGCAACCAATTGATATCCCTTTCTCTCTCTTTCTCTCTCTCTCTCTCTCTCTCTCTCTCTCTCTCTCAAATTAATAAAAACATTCTTTAAAAAAAAAGGATTAAAGAAAGAATCAATTTAAAAGTTTCTTTTGAAAAACTCTATTACCTAACTTGTAATTTACATCTTTAAAACATTTGGCAAATTCGACACCTGCCTAACTATAATATGCTCTAACTGAAAAGTTTCAGTTTATTAAAATGTTGCTAAAAGCCTTAAGTAAATTATTTCTATCTTTCAAATATAGGCATCACCTTATACCTGTCAGAATGGCTGCCATCAACAATTCACCCAGCGGCAAGTGCTGGAAAGGATGTGGAGTATGTATAATCCTATCTATCTTCTATCTTCAATATATATAAAAGGCTAATATGCTAAGTGTCCATCTGACTGGTAGCTATGACACTCACTGACCACCAGGGAGCAGACACTCAATGCAGGAGCTGCCGTGACGTGCACTGGCCATTTACAGATCTAGAACAAAATCTACAAAAATGTATATGGAACCAAAAAAGACCCCAAGTAGTTGCAGTAATCTTGAGAAAGAAAACCAAGATAATAGCAGATATCAAGTTATAATACTAAGCCACTGTAATCAAAACAGCCTAGTACTGGCACAAGAACAGGCATATAGATCAATGAAACAGATCAGAGAACTCAGAAATCAACCCAAGCCATTTTGCTCAACTAATATTTGACAAAGGAAGCAAGAGAGAGCATATAATGGAGTAATGATAGTCTCTTCAATAAATGGTGTTGGGAAAAATGAGCAGGTACATGCATAAAAAAATGAAACTAGACCTCTAACTTATACCATACACAAGAATAAACTCAAAATGGATAAAAGACATAAATCTAAGTCCTGAAACCATAAAAATCATCGACTAGGGCAAAGGAAACTAAGGAGAAAATGGGACTACATCAAAATAAAAAGCTTCTGCACAGCAAAAGAAACGACCATCAAATTGAAAAGGGAGCTCACTGTAGAGGAGGACATATTTGCCAATGATACATCTAATAAGGGGTTAATTTCCAAAATATATAAGGAACTCATACAACCTAACAAAAGGACAAACAATCCAATTTTTAAAAAATGGGCAAAGGACCTAAATAGACACTTCTCCAAAGTCATCATACAGATGGCCAAGACACATATAAAAAAAAATTGCTCAAAGTTACTGATCATCACAGAGTATGCAAATTAAAACAACAATGAGGTATCACCTCATATCTGTCAGAATGGCTACTATCAACAAATCAACAAATGACAAGTGCTGGCAAGGATGTCTGGAGAGGATGCGGAGAAAAGGGAACCCTAGTACACTGCTAGTGGGAATGCAGACAGGTACAGCCACTATGGAAAACAGTATGGAGTTTCCTCAAAAAAAAAAAAAAAAAAGGACCTGCCATTTGAACTAGTGATCCCACTCCTAGGAATATATCCTAAGAATCACACCAGTCAGAAAGAATGTATGCACCCATATGTTCATAGTAGCTCAATTTACAATAGCTATGATCTAAAAACAGCCCAAGTGTCCATTAGTACATGAGTGGGTAAAAAAAGCTGTGGTGCATCTGCATCATGGAATACTATGCAGCAGTAGAAAAGAAGGATCTCTTACCCTTTGAGACAGCATGGAGGGGCCTGGAGAGTATTATGCTAAGCAAATAAGCCAGTCAGAGAAAGACAAGTGTCATATGTGTAATCTAATGAACAAAATAAACTGATGAACAAAATAGATCCAGAGACACAGAAGCAAGGAACAGACCGATGAATCTCAGAGAGAAGGCAGGGTGCGTGGGGAGAGATCAACCAAAGAACTTAGATGCATAACCCATGGAAACAGAAAATAGTGCGGTGAAGGCCTGGGGGAGGGGGGACAGTAGGGTAGAGGGGTGCAATGGGGGAAAAGGGGGATATCTGTAATACTTTCAACAATAAAATAAATTTTAAAAAAATTTAGAAATGATTTTACTTTTGTTTTCTAAGGAACTCTGTCATCAGTTTGCCAGGACTGATTAACTTTTGTCTTATATATTTTTTCTATTAATTTTGCTAATAATTTGTGCAATAATAATGTTCAATTAACTTAATGGTTCATCATGAATTTTAGTTGACCAAAATCCCAATACAACTGCTTAAGTATGCATATGGTAGAATCAGGGCAAGTGTGCTATAATAAACAACTCTTACTAACGTAAGTTATTAACATAAGTGTATGATAAAATAAATCAGGCAAAAAGGGGGAATAACTCAGAAGAACAAGAATTTGCCTAATGCTGGGACAATAATGCAGAGCCCAGGGCAATTAGGGAGAAGGAAAAAATGGAGGAATGAAACCATTTTCAGATATTGAAAGCAAACTTAATACTTACCAGTGTTGGGTGGGAAGGTGAACAGTGTAAAAATGGGCTGACTGGCTGGCTTATTTGTTTGCTCATCAGTAAGCTCTAATTGATTAATTTGTGTCACTGATTATTTCTGGGTCAACTTGGTCCTTTATTCGTCAACGCTGGTTATGAGGGGGTGAGAGTCTCACTATGCTGCATCAAGCTCAAAGTTAACAGAACTTTGAGGGCACAAGGCAGTGAAAAAGAAGGAAAAAATAGGTAACTTAATAGTACAGATTTCCACCCCCACTTCTCATTAGGGAACTCTGTTCCCTAATTGCTGATCACCCAATTCCCATTCTCTACTGCTTCATGCTACATATTGTTCAGTTCCAGGAAAAGAGAAAAAGACTTCAAACCCCCATGCCATGCATATTCCCTCACTTTCCCCCAGAAGAGTCAGGGAGATAAAACAAACAAAAAAATTGAAGGAAGAAATGCATGCTTTTCATGTTCTCATAAAAGTACAACATTAATAAATATAATTACAACTGCCATTTATTAAGCATTTTGGGTCAGGTGGCAGGCATTTATGCAAAGTTCATTAAGTCAATCTCAAGATAATTCTGTGAGGTAGATTTTACCAATAAAGAATTTGAGAGGAAACCAAGATGGCAGCATAGGTAAACATCAGAAATTGCTGCCTCGCACAACCACTTCAAAAATACAACTAAAAGACAAAACGGACATCAGAACCACAGGAAGGCTGGCTGAGTGGAAATTCTACAACTAGAAGGAAAGAGAAAAGCACACTGAGACTCAGAGGAGGTGCGGAAGTAAAGTGCAGAGGTACGGAGGCGCACATGGAAAGGGCTGGCAACTGAGGACACAGTTGTCTTTTTCAATCAGGAGGGAGTCACAAGCTACCGACGGCCCTGGACTCCAGTTCTGGGCAAGTCTCTGGGGACCCAGACTCATACAGGGAGAAACTGGACTGTCTGGCAGCAGGTGGAACTCGAGGGCCACTTTCTCTCAGAGGTGCTTGCAGCGATTACCGTGGGACACTGAGACCCGGAGCCTCTTAGGGAAGGGCTGAGGATCAGCCATAGCTGTTTGCTCCGCCCTG